>NC_138358.1:2936010-3198510 GCF_046562875.1 Panthera onca | reverse complement strand
GGCTTCAAGTGAACCTGGGTATTCAGCACTTCTCCAGTGTCCCTCTCCCACCATCCCACTTCTGGCCCTGTTGATTCCTAGATTTCTAGGAAAATCTGCCTATAAGGTCAAATCCTTATTTGTTATTAGTTCCTTCCAGAGAAGGGTCTCCACGATGCTATCGATTACTTCAGTGGAATCCTGCCCATGGGCTGCACAAGGAACTCCATGATATGAGTTCAATGCCTCCTCAATTGATGGGTTTTATGCGAAGTTAAGTCCGCTGAGATTGGGTTAGAAATAGTCCACATCATTCCCAATCTCAAGGCTTGTTTTGGACAAAGGATGAAGAGAAAAAGCAATGAATCTATAAAAGCCTTTTGGAAAAGCTCAGCCTAAAAACGTCAGAAGAACATATAGGGGGAAAATGTCTTTTCCTTTCATGTTAAGAGCCAGAGAGAAAAGCTTCTTTAGATTTCAAGAAAAAAGGAATAATATCAGTACACAAAGCAAGCTTTAAAGATGAGCTTTATCATCGTGTCAGTAGAGCTTTTTAGCTTATCTTAGTTCATCAAGCTTTTTAGCTTATCTTAGTTCATCAAGTTCTTTAAGCTGTTTAGCTTATCTTAGTTCATCAAATAATGTTTTTTTTTTTTCTTTTTTTGATGACAGAAATCTTATTTACACTCCTGAACGTCCTATTACCCTTGACAGGTACCTAGCATCCTGCCTTGCACATCTACTTACTTATGTGGGGAATAAAGAAAAAAAAGACATTTGTTTATTCACCGTCCACAGACCGAATAAACTCCTAACGGAAATCATAAAATATTTGGGCACTGAACACGTGACTGCTCTTAAATGTTCATATATTCAATTTGAGGAAATTTTTTATTTGACAGGTGTCAAAGGCCCAACAGAAAGATTCAAAAATGAAGAGAACTCTGGGAATAAATGGGTTAGGAAGGTAATGAAAAATTGGAGACTATGATCCAGATCTTAAATAAGCTCTGAATGTATACTCACAAAGACTTAACGACTTTTGATAACCAGGTTAGAAATAGTGCTTTGAAAGTCCATAGAGCTGTAGCATTCGAAGGCAGGGTTTCTTACAATATGGTCTGATACCTCTCCTTAATCAACGGAATCATGGAGGGCTTACTACAGGTACGGATTCCGAATTCACACTGAATTCTACATTTTTAGATAATTTTCCAGTTGTTGTTAAGATAACCCAAACTAGTAACAGCATTCCAATCTGCAAAGGACACACGAGGCCCACTCTCTTTAGCATAAAGTTTGGATTGCTTTGGTAGGTGGATGAAAGCAACAAAACACAGAAGTCTGCAGGGAGAAGTTGAGACTTGAAGGGTTTGAAATGCATACTGTCCCATTTCTGAGGGAGGGCACAGATACTGCTTGATGGCACCCAAATCAGGTGTTTCTGTCTGAACCAGTCCTGCTACCCAGGTCACGGTCAACCATAAAGATTATCCAGAGAAATGGTCTGCATCTGTATCTGCTGGAGATTCACTGACTAACCATATTCTCACTGCTGCTGGGGCTGGGGGTATGGGGTGGGAGGTAGATAAACGGGAAAAATCAGACAAGGCCAAGTGGCCAAGAACTGGATGGAGTCCACCCCAACTGTTACCGTGGCCATACCTGTTACTGTGGCCATATCTGAAGTTTCCAGAGCTGATAATGCTACATTCGGGCCACCATTGTTCCGTGATGATATTGCAGTTGGTATATGATGCGAAGAAATTAAACAAGGAAACGGGGTAACTTAGTATACATTATAATGTGTCAACAAGAAGACAAAGAACACTCTTGGTTTTTACTTCATTGGCAATTACTAATAGATATGAAAGTTACAGTGCCTCCTAGGAGGCAAGGTTCTTGCCAACAGAAATACAACGCTAATACAGGAGCACCTTCCAATGGTTCATCTGAGAGTATACTGAATGGCATGAGTATTTAATGGGATTTGATAAGACAGAACTGGTTTCTCCGTGACTCACAAGTATTAAATTCTAGAAGTCCTATGAGTTTGCTTGATGCATTGATAAGCAAAGGAAACCTAGGAGGGGATTTGGTGAAGCCACATGCCCTAGAAATATGACAGCTAATTTTTGACTTAAGAAGAAAACGAATGACCTCCAAAAGACATCAACAATTCTACCTCACAGATGTGCTGTGAGCTTGAAATGCTCACACATGTGATGCATCTTGAAGATGGAAAGTGGTAAAAATATTTGTATTATTATATTAATGGCTGCTACCCTTTTTTCCAAAATTGTGTAGTAGGTCATAAAGAAATTGGCAGCTCTGCCATTCCATGCAGCCTGCTGCAGATGACATTGCTGCCTTAATGGGACACAGCCTACAGCCTCTTTGTGAGTAAAACTTTCTTTGTTCATGCCACTGGTGGCAGCCTTTCTGTGACAGCTGAACACATCCCTAACTGATACTACTTGCCCTTACTCAATGCCATTCAAATACAATTTCATGTTTTGTTAGCACAGATAACATCAATAATGTCACTCTTATTGAAGGTGAAATTATTACCAACCTCACTCAGCAGATGAAGTTGGGGAAAAGATGCTAGAAAAGTGTCCTAAATGAAGAAGGGTCTTGGAGAATACCAGTGTTCTCTCTCATAAGCATACCCTCGCAGACTAAACTGTGGGGCACAGGGTTCTCTCTGTTACAACATAACTTGAAGTTTAGGAGTGTTTTTCCTTATAAAGGTTTGAAAAAGTCCATGGTAGAGAAGAGTTTACTTAATCCCAGAGAGTAAAATGAAAGAAGGCTTTGGACCCACAAACTCCTACAATCAGTAAGTAGGCCGAGACAAACATAAGGCTGTAGACACAGGCTACCTTTCATGAGAAGGGAAGAATGACTTGGAGGTTGAAAGCCAGAACCCCGGAGGAGCTAGAGCCATGGAAAATCATTCCCTGGCCTTAAGACCCAATGAAAGGACTGCCTACCTGGGCCAGATGAACTTCAGAATTGTTATGGACCAGTGATTCATGATAACCTCCTTCCTTTCTTTGGGAACAGAAATGTTTGTGTTTTGTTGGTTTGTTTGTTAGTTTTTTCTCTCTCTCTCTCTCTGTGTGTGTGTGTGTGTGTGTGTGTGTGTGTGTGTGTGTGTGTGTGTGTGTCTGCGTCTGTGTCTGTGTGTGTTTTGTGTGTGCCCGTTTTGGTTGTATGCTTAATTCATAGGTCTTCATTGATAGGTCTTCAGATTGAAAGTGGAATCGAGGACCAGTGCACACAAGGAGACTCATTCACACCTGGACCTAATTTAGATAAAAAAATCCTGGACTTTGAGCTGATGTTACAAGGGTTGGGTCTTTAAGAGGGAGGATTCTTGGGGTAGGGTGAGGGTATTTTTCATGCAGGATGAAAGTGAATAATAGGAGGCCAGCAGACAGGCTGTGGCAGTCTAACATATGTTCATAAATTCTCTTTTAAGCCCTTCAAAAGGTGGACCTCCATTCCCTTTTCCTTAAGCATACGGCAGACGTACTGAATGGTTTTGAAAATACAAGAAGGTGAAAGTGACGGTGAGTCAAAAACACTCTAAAAAGCAGATATTGTAGTTCCAATGGTGTTGTGATCAGGGGATAATGGATGGAAGGGGCAACTGGCCATTAGACGCTAGAATTCTATGAGTGGAAGAGATGAACATAAGGGAAGAGAAACAAAAATACTATAAAATCAGGGAGGGGGCAAAACATAAGAGACTCATAAATATGGAGAACAAACTGAGGGTCACTGGAGGGGTTGTGGGAGGGGGGATGGGCTAAATGGGTAAGGGGAACTCAGGAATCTACTCCTGAAATCATTGTTGCACTACATGCTAACTAATGTGGAGGTAAACTTTAAAAATTAAAAATAAATAAAATAAAAAAGAAGCTAGAAGTGTACACATATCAAAATTATCAATTAAATTTGAGAGTGGACTCAAGATATCTTCAGATGTGCAAAGACTCAGAACATTTGATTGTATTCATTCTTCATTAGGAAGTTATCTGAAGGTGTAGTCCAGCAAAACAAGGAGAGAAAAAAATAAAGAAAAATTATACTTAATAGCCAACATTAACAGTGTTTATTTTTGTGCCAGACGCTGTTATGGGTTATTTTCACATATTATTACATATTAACCACACAACAAACTTATAAAGTACATACAATTACGATTATTGTCTTCTAGAGGAGGAAATAGGGTTATAAAGAAGCCAAATAACTCATCCAACATCCAAGTTACACAGTTGGTAAGTGGAACAAGTAAAGAGTAAGTCCAGGCCGTCTGGCTCTAGAGTCCAGGCTTTTAAATGCTTCCTCACTCCCCAGATAGCCATATTACCATGAAACCATGGAAACAAACGGGGACTGTAGCAGAGGAAAATCACAGGAAGGAAGCTATGAAGCAGACCTACTGAGTCACCAACTAAATGAGGCAGGAAAAGAGAAGGGTCCATAAGTGACCTCTAAGAGGTTAACAGGAAGATGTCATAAGTGGCATGATTTGAGAACACTGAAAGAGTGCAATAAAACAAAGAAGTGCAATTAGAAAACTAAGGAGAGCGAGAAAATATCCGTAAGATGGTCTTAGTCTGTATGAGCCAAGTGAAACATGGCGTGGTTTCTTTGATGGAATACAAAGAAAAAGGACCCATTTCACCTTGATCCCAGAGATGTCCTCATTCAGCAGGTCCAAGGACTCCAGGAAAAGAGTAGTAATTCTAATGTTTGCATATTATTTAATAATCCCAATAATTTAAACCATTTATTAGTTTTCAAGTTTTAGAATTAACCTTGAACAATCTAAAGAGACTTGATTGCAGAGCATACTACCAGTGTTAAGAACAATGACAAACAGAAGTCCAAAGCTGATGGGAGACCGAGAAAAAGTGCAGCAAGGTTAAGGAAGACATTTATCTTACAATGTAAGGAATGAAAAATGACAGTACAGACAAGGGAAATAGGTCTCTATTTTAAAATTACATGTTGTGGGGAACCTGAGTGGCTCGGTGAGTTCAGAATCCAACTTTTGATTTTGGCTCAGATTATGATCTCACAGTTCATAAGACTAGGATGAGCATTAGGTTCTGCACTGACAGAATTCTCAGAATTCTCTCTCTCTGCCCCTATCCTGCTTGAGCATATGCTCGCTCTCTCGCTCTCTCAAATAACATATATTCATTCACACATGCATACATACATACATACATACATACATACATACATACATACATACACACATAAAATTATATCTTATGATGGTTAATTTCATGTTTTAACTGGGCTAAGCCACAGGGTACCCAGATATATGGTTAAACATTATTTCTAGTGAGTCTCTGAGGACATTTCTTAGTACAACGAACATCTGTATATCAGGAGACGAAGCAAAACATATTGCCTTGACAAACACTGGGTGGGCTCAACCAATCGATTGAAGACCTGAATGGAACAAAAGGCAGAGTAAGAGAGAATCCACTGTTGTGTATCTGAGTGTCTTCAAGCTGTGATATTGGTCTCCTGACTTCAGACTCAGACTTGGAGTGGAACATACATCATCAGCTCTCCTGATTCTTAGGCTTTTGGAGTCTGCCTGGAACTAAACTACAGGATCTCCTGGGTCTGCCCTTCTCAGCCTCCGTAATCCTGTGAACCAATTCCTATTGATACTGAGTCTCTGGAGAATCCTAACTGGTACATATATGTAACTTCATCCATTATGTCTTTTTGCCCTCAGATCCAGTTCCTGCACTTCTCCCACAGACTGTGTTTCCTGGTTCCTTGCCACCTGGCTTCCAGAGGGGTTTGACCAATGGGTGTTTGATGGGAGAAAGGGAGGAAGGTATAAGCCCAGAGGTTTTTCTCTCTCCCGCTCCACTTGCTACCAGTGATTTTATCTCCTCCAAATTCTAGCTTCTTTCCAAGAGCCTCTTCTCCCATGTTCTCAGTTCCTGCTAGGTATGGTTCTGAGTTTCTCTAGCCCTGGGGGTGAAAACAGCTTTCTGATGATACTAATTCCTGATTGCTTCGCCATCCTTTGTTTGGCTTCTGGGATTTCCCATCACGTGTGTAACTCTTTAAAATACCAATAGTGACTCACCGGCTGGCGGGACCTGACTGAAACAGTACAAAGATAGAAGTTCAGGAATATATGGGAAGGTGAGGAGAGAGAAGACAGGTGGCTTAAGCGACCTATATATGTCATCTTCACATAGGAAGCCAGTAGACGGTGCTTAAAACTGGCAAATAAATAAGCAGCAGTATGCTACATTACTTATATTCATGAAGATACCTAAGAAAAGAATATAAACCTGGAACAGTTAAAAGTGTTGCCTCAAATAATGGAGGCAGTAAAGAGACCTGTGGTTGCCAGGAACTCAGGGGGGAAGGGACAGATGAATAATAGATGAAGCACAGGGAATATTTACGGCAGTGAAACATCTTGTAAGACAGTGAAATGCTTTGAATCATGGCATTGTGCATTTGTCATAACTCACAGAACTGCACACCACAGTGAATGCTAAGGTAAACTTGGGACTTTCGTTAATAATAGTTTCCATTTTGGCTCATCCGTTGTAACAAATGCACTACACTGACACAAGAAGTTTACAATAGGGAACACTATGTTTTGGGGGGTAGGAGGGAGAACAGGGGAACTCTGCCCTTTCCAGTCTTCTTCTGTAAACCAAAAGCTGTTTTAAAAAATAAACTCCCTTAATGAAAGGAAGGCAGAGAGACAGAAGAGGAGGGAAGAAAAGAGGGAGAAAGGGAGCTACTTAAAAGTCATGGAGGAAACTTAAATGTGGATTACTAAGTGAAGGGATCCAATCCGAAAAAGTCATATGCTTTACATTTCCAACTATGATAACATTCTGGAAAAACAAAACAAAACAAAACAAAACGACAACAACAATGACAACAACAACAACAGCAACAACAAAACACCTTCGGAGACAGTAAAAAGACCAGTGGCTATTAGGGTTTAGGGGGAGAGAGGAAGTGGTAGTAGGTGGAGTACAGGGCACTTTAGGGTGGTGTAACTATTCTGTATGATACTGCAATAGTAGGTACATACCATTTTACATTTCTCAAAACTTATGAATCTATATAACACAAAATAAACCCAACTGTTAATGATAATGTGTCTAATGATATTGTGTCAATCAGTGATGGCTCATCCACCACTTATAATTAATGAATCCACATTAGTGCAAGGTACTATAGAAACTAGTGGGGGTGAGGAAACTGTACTTTTTGTGCAGTTTGTCTCTAAATCTAAAATTGTTCATACAAAATGGTCTGTTTAAAAAAAACCCTGATTAAAAAAAAAAAGAAAAAAGAAAACAAAAGAGAGTGTTGCCTCTGGGGAAGGGGTGTTCGTGGGGGAAACAAAGCTTTTGTTTTGTTTATTGCAAGTCCTGATCTGCAATTTGGATGTTATGGGTATTTTTTTTAACTATTTGTTTACAATACCTGGATTGAAATTTCTCAAATAAAAAAAAAATCTGTACACCTGCCAGCATAGATAACATGAAAAAGACCATAATAACAAGTGTTGGCAAGGCTATCAAGTATTCAGAGCTCACAGACACTATGCAGGCACTACTATAGAAAGAAGTTCACGTAAATTGGTATAACCATTTTGGAAACAATTCGGAGGAATCTTACCACAGCTGATAAGTTGGATGACATGTGACCCAGCAAATTCCCTCCTAGATAAATAAATACTATTCTAAAACATGTTCACCAAACGACATGTCCTATAATGTTCACTGAAGCTTTATGCATAATTACCCTAAGCCAGAACCTACCTAAATGTCCACCAAGCGTTGCAGAAATATTGTAAACTATTCATATAAGGAAATTCTATACACCAATGAGCATAAAGGATCTATACACACAATAACATGAATATCACTAACATAAGTTTGAGTGAAAGAAGCTAGGTGTAGGACACATAATTCCATTTCTATATAGTCCAAAAACAAGCAAAAGTTGTATATTTTGTAAGAAGTCAGAATAATTGCTGTCCCAAAGGAGAGATAGACCGTGACTGAAAGAGGCACAGGTGGTCTCTTGGGGTACTGGTACCTTGTTTAATGAGTGCAGGTTCCACAAGTATATTGAACTTAACTTCATCAAGCTGTGCTCAGAATACTTTTAATAATATATGTCCTTTTTGGGTGCCTGGGTGGCTCAGTCGTTAAGTGTCCAACTTTGGCTCAGGTCATGATCTCACGGTTTGTGAGTTCGAGCCCCACATCAGGTTGTGTGCTGACAGCTCAGAGCCTGGAGCCTGCTTCGATCCTGTGGCTTCCTATCTGGCCCTCCCCTGCTCACACGGTGTCTCTCTCTCAAAAACAAACAAACATGAAAAAAATAATATATGTCCTTTTGAATGTATACTATACTTCCGTAATCTTATTTTAATCTGAGTGCAGACCCCTAAATCACACCCTTTTTTTCTCTACTGTCTCTACTAAACATTTAAAGAATATGTACTTTAAAACATCCTAGAAGAGAGAAATATATGTATGTATATATATGTATATATATATATTTATATATATGTATATATACATATACGTATATGTATATGTGTATGTATGTATATATACATATGTGTATATGTATATGTGTATATGTATATAAACATATATGTATATATGTATATATATTTGTATATGTATATATACATATGTGTACATATGTATATATATGTGTATATATATGTGAATATGTGAAATAAGTTATGTAAAATGTGTATGTATATATATGTGTATATATTATATATATATACATACATATATATATTATACACATATATACACATATATATTTTACATAACTTATTTCAGTAGTTGGAAGAATCTCAACATTAACATTTCTATGAATACCTTTCAAAGTAAGAGAAGTTCAGTTTTGAGTCCCCTAGAATATTTATTCAAATTTGCTTGGGAGACATACTGTCCCATCTTTTCTGAGCACTGCTTTCCTTTTGGGCTCTGGATATGTTCCGCATGTTATAAATTTCAGTGTAAGGTGACATTGCCCAGACAGGGAGTGCTGACGATAAGTCATTGCTCTTGCAAAATCTGCAGCCAGGCTCAGTTTTGATCTTCTTGCCACCGGATAAATTCCATCTAGGGAAATTCTTTTATTGTTAATTTCAGCTACTGTAACTTTGACTTGCTCCCCAACCTAGAATATGTTGTTATTCCTTCTGCAGGTGGGAGTGGAAAGAGAGCTAAGTCACAGGCATTAGACCCAAATCTAAAGATGAGTGTATCCATGCTTCAACTGTGAGGCTATCTATTCCCTATGGTAACAACGTTCTGCTATTTCAAATCTAACTACTGCACTTACTTGTCTCCTTTAACACAGGAAGTACAAAACTCACACATATTGCTTCAAATTTAGTGTTGTACATGTAAACTCACACGGATTTAAAGCAAACAATACCGAGCTTACCCAAAATGAAAATTTCGTGTTGACATTTGGCAAGTTCGTGATCGGTAACTCTTATTATTTGTATAAATTCTCAGATAATTTAATATACATAACAGTATCTTTTAAATATATTTCGGAACAAAGGACAAAAAGACCCCAAATATCTAAGGAAGTCTAGAAAACCTCCAACAGTGAAAACTACCTAATAAATCAACTTAACCTCACCACCTGCTGTCTCTTTCTTCAACTAAACCCACTCATACATTACCTTCTCATCATTTGTCTTTTGGCTTTCTCAGACCACACTCTATTTTCAAGATGTTAAACTCGCAAGTACCTCTCAGCATATATATATTTATTTTCAGCCCATATGCCTCCAATTAATAGCATTTATGAAGCATTTTCTATGTGTTCACCCATTAACATCCTTTTTTAATCCTTTCAGTAGTCCAATAGTTTATTTTACTAACCACATCTGATTCTTCAGGAAGCTAAAGCACAGAGTATTTCTGTAACTTACGTACAGTTCTAATGGTTTCCAGTGGTCAATCTTTCATCCCACTGCAGGCAATGTGATCCACAGTTAGTACGCTGCTGCCTCCAATTATTAATAGGAACTCAGACACAAAGACAAATCCAGGGCACATAATACTATGAATCCTGCCCTTGCTAGCACTCTACGTCTACCCCCTAGGCTGTAATGAAAATTCTGGCTTTACTTTATTCTCTAGGACAGCCTTTACTGCTGCTACTCTTATGCAGCACACTTACGTTCTTTTATAATATAAAAATACGTGAGTGTTAGGCTTTCTATCGCTACTAGAAGGGGGTTGGAGTCAGGACTCAAAATGAACTTTGATGCAGTTTTAACGTGTTTATTGTGGCAAACTGGGTACTGGTTTGGACTCTGGCATGAAGCATTGTCTCAGAGATTCACTAGATCATCAGACTTGATATTGACAAACTGTTGACTCCCAAAATAGCATAAAAACCATATCTCCAGGCTTCCAGGGTGTTGACGTTAACAAAAGAAATAAAAATTTCTCACATTGTTTTGCGATTCACATGCAAACATCAGATTCCATTTCAAAAACTTTCTAACATCATGAAAATAGACAGATACTTCATATTCTCTAACACATATGTACAGTTAATACATTAAAAAGAAAAGTACAAGCAGATTTTTAATCTTAATCATAAGTGCACATTAAACTGTCCCAGAACACAATTCAATTCCATGACAAACAACTGAGTTCTAATTCCCATAAGACATGACTATCTACCAAAAATATTTTAAACACACCAATAAAGCAAATTTTATATATATATCCACTAAATAATATAAATATTATATATATAAATTATATATGCACTAAAAACACTCATTTTACGAGCTCCGTGGCAATCCTTGGAACACCAAAAAACTATGAGTTCAAAATTGCTCAGATTTCTTTGTATTCAAATATGTTTCATGCATTTTTATTCAACAGTGTTCAGAACACTAGTACTATTGTTTGCACACAGCAAATCAATATGTGCCAGCCACCGGTTTAAATTATATTGGAAAAATTGTGTACTCAAACTTGGACAAAACACACAGCACAACAGTGACAGTAAACAACAATGAAGCTTGCTCTCCACAATTATAACATTACTGGTTCTGTAAGGAAAATTAAGTTGCTGGGTGACAAGTAGAAGGGGGATAAAAATGACATCAGGAATTCAAAAGCTTATTTGAGGTGCCAGTCACCACATATAGGCACTCAAGCTTAGCAAGGTCATAAACTTCCTCCTTACTTGTGCCATATGAGATATAAAGGTACGAGAATGAATAAAGACTATGGGATTTATTTCAAAAATCTGTACAACCTAAGCGCAGACTCGTTTTAGAAGACAGTAAATGAATGCCTCACCAGAAAGGCCACCGTGTCAAGTTCCTTTTCACGGTCTGCCCAAAAGGATACATAAAATACTTTCATTTTCCTATTAATATATGAATCAACTATATTAGTTGTTTCTTCACATTTTATAAGTTGTAAAACAAAACTACAGCAAGGTTTTGCTAAAAACTTAGCAAAAACAAAGATTTTTTTTTTAACATCCTGTTTTTTAAACTAGAAATGGCAATATTTTTTAAGGGACCAGCTAAACAACATATTGAATTCAGGATGGACATTCAGATCCAAACCGAAATCGGATAGCCCAGATAACCCAAAGCGTGAATGCAAGTTCAAGTGCAATAAAGTAACAAGGTATAGCAGGGAAAAACTAAGATTCTCAGTTAAGTTCAAATAACTGCATGGTGTCAATGGTTGTGTTTCAAAGCTGTGCTGAGCAAAGTTTTCCTCCCAGCTACATCTAATTTCAAAACCCTCTGGGAAGCTACCTCGGTAAGCTATATGTTGAAATTACATTCTAATATGGTCATTGGATTCATTTTAATTATTATACATTTATATAAAATAGGGAAGTTGTACAAATATGTATCTTTCCCTCAGGGGCTAATTAGCCAAAACAGTTAATTTGGGAAGGGTGGGGGAGAAAAACCTCTGTATTTGAAATACCATTGGCAATGGAAGCTAGTAACGAAAATTTATATAAGCTTCCTATGAAACGAGTATAATTTAACCCTCTGCATCTTTTAAATAATTATTCACTTTTATTTACTCATGTGGCAGTATTTGTAACAACACATTATCATTGAGTAGTGAAAAAAAGAATATGAGGCTTACTGGGAAACTGTATATTAGGAAGCTATGCCATTTGAACTCTACAAGCCCAAGAGTCAAAATCACAACTCTCGGGGCGCCTGGGTGGCTCAGTCGGTTAAGCGTCCGACTTCGGCTCAGGTCATGATCTCACGGTCCGTGGGTTCGAGCCCCACATCGGGCTCTATGCTGACAGCTCGGAGCCTGGAGCCTGCTTCAGATTCTGTGTCTCCCTCTCTCTCTGACCCTCCCCCATTCATGCTCTGTCTCTCTCTGTCTCAAAAATAAATAAACATTAAAAGAAAATTAAAAAAAAAAATCACAACTCTCATTATTCCCCTAAAAAGCTGCCAAGCAGAGAGAAACCGTAGTATGGAAGATTTAATAGGTCATGTTTCAGCCTGGGATGGATGGTTCTATTGCAGAATACTTAAACTTGAAAGAATAATGGTACAAAATCACTCCTTGGCCCTTCCAACATCGCAGTAAAATCTGGCTGCGGCACCACTGACTAAACACCATTAAGTCTTGCTGCCACCAATAACTGAGGTCACTTGGATAATCAAGAATTCCATGCTGGACCACAGGACATAAACACTATCATAAAAGTGAAAAGTACTCTGTGTGGCTCTCCTGTTTGATCCCTGTGGTCTTTGATTGTCAAACAAAAGACCAATACCTGCTAACATAACTGTGCATGGACATAAGATAATAAAGGAAAGTCCTGGACCAAAACTGTTAACCAACTGCCATGATATTGATAAGAGTGATGCATGGTAATGTGGATATTTCCTGTTATCCAACAACGACAAAAACAAGTGAGGAAAATCTATTTTGCCCAAAGATAACCTCAACCAGTTATTTGGTGCCAAAAAAAAATGTACCACCGCTCTAGATCAGTAATACTTCAGAGAATTCCAACGGCTATTATGTATGCAGGTTTAGTCACCACCCTTACCCATACTCATTTACACTATGTGATTTCTATTTTAAAATAAATTATCCTGGAAAGACTCCCAGATCAGTATGTGAGATTGGTACAAGGCCAAGTCATTTCCGAGTGGATTCCATCCATGTCCATAACCAGCACCAGTTTTTTATTCATTTATTTTTTGAAATTCACTCATTGGTTTGTAATAGAAACCGTGTGGTTTCTCAATGCACTTTCAATTGTACCCACTTATAAAGAATTTCCCAAGTTAATTTTACTAAACAAAACCTTCCAAGTGTCTACCATTTCCTTTAGGAGCTCAGTAAACATAAACATTACATTTCAATATAAAATCTTTAGAAACGTCTTAAGAATGTGTACACAGTTGAACTTTGAATCTTTTGGTTTGTAATCACCGAGCCCGTGACATTCAAAGCCATACAAATCCTTACATTATTAACAGTGATACACTTGAATTTCTTAGACAATATCCTTGGTCAAAGCTTTGGAATCCAGTTAAAACTCAGAAAGGTGTGGGATTGAGAATACCCACTATTGCAATTGGTATTGAGAATACCAACTATTGCAACAACTTTCCACACATATTCGATCTTCCACACATTCCACAGAATATATGGAATATTCCACACATATTCGTCCAGAAAGAGTGGCAGTCAAAAAAAAGGAAAGAAAAAAGAAAGAAAGAAAGAAAGAAAGAAAGAAAGAAAGAAAGAAAGAAAGAAAGAAAGAAAGAAAGAAAGAAAGAAAGAAAAAAAAAAATGGGGCGGGAGGAGCCAGGAGGTGGGTGAACAGCAAGGAAATTCTAGCTTTATTACACAAGCATGGAACCAAATTCCTTTGGAGGGGGTGGGGGTGGAAGTCTAATGACTTCAGACCAACGAGGGAACAAGAGAGAACATGGATCTGCCCCTACAGTCCTGGAGACATCTCAATCTGGGGTTAGGAAGAAAGGGGACCTCCCTTGTGGTCCAGGGGTCTCCTCCCTCCGCAGACCCGGTGCTGGGAGGCAGCAGAGGGCACTGCTGCCCGGGAGTCCAAGAAGACGGCGCCGCATCCCGGGGGCGCGGGCCTGGACCGTCTGGTGCTTCTTCGCCCATAAAGTGCACTAGGGGACGCGGTCCCGGCTGTCCCTGGTTCATCCCTCCAGGCACAGCCCGTCCCGGGGCTGAGAGGTCGCGCGGCTGTGGCCCGCATCTCACGCCCAGGCACTGGAAAGCGGCGGAGTCTCACCACGGGTGCCAGGTTCACTCCCAGGACTTGGCGCGCCTGGCGCCGCGCTTCTGCCAGGCTGCTCTCGACCCACACGTCGCCCGCTACGCGAATGGTGGGGAAGGTGGTCAACGTCGGGGTGGCCGCCCTCCCACTCTCCTCCAGGGTGCGGCCCCTGGAGCAGGGCCCGGGTGCTGCGGGCTTACGGGGGCTGCTGTCTTCGCGGGACGGTGGCGGCGGGGGCGGCACCTTCCTCTGGCCGACCGCCACCGTCCGGGCTCCGTGGCGTCTCCGCCTGGCAGCTGGCCGGCGCGTCTGGAGGCGGGCCTCGGGGGGCTGGTGCCGGGGGTCCGGGACCAGGGCCAGGAGGGAGGAGTAGCCGTAGACGTCCTTGCTGCGCAGGATGTGGGGGGAGAACTGGTGCTTGAGGCTGCAGAGGTAGCTCCAGAGCTCCGCGTCTGAGCTCATGAACTCCGTGCTGCGGGGCAGGAATAGCTTGAAAGCGTCGATCAGCGCGTTGGTGCTGCTGGCCAGCGACAGTCGCGACGGTTGCCACCGCATGTACACCACCTTCTCCTCAGGCGCCTCCAGCGCGGCCCCTCCTGCAGCGCTAGAGGCTCCTCCCCCGGCGGCCGGGGCCAGGGCCTCCCTGGGCCAGCGCCGCCTCCTCTTCATGCTGCTCAGGATGTGAGGCCGCTAGGGGCCGCCCGCGCTTGCCAGGTCTCGCGGCCGCCGCAGGGCCCTGATGAATTTCCTACCATGAAGCCAAATCAGGCGGCAGGCTGTGAGAGTTACACCGCAGTTGCTAGGAGACCAGGCGCTTTGTGAGGTCACAATGTCTGCACATCTTATCACGGTGGGCTGCCCAGCTGCCTTAGGTTTGGCTGTGTTTAAGATTATGCCCTTGAGAAAGACCTGCACGTAATCTTACCTGAGAAGGCCCATAATTCTTCACGAGTTCAAGAGGTTTGTCTTAGAGGTGAATGCACGGGTGCTTCAGCCTCCAATAATTCCATCTAACATGAAATGACACTTAGCGGTGGACAGTACACACAACTTGCAATCAAACATGACTCTAAGAGGGTTTTAGCTAATTAAATGCCTTGTCATGCAACGCACTGAAAGCCAAATTGAAATAACTACTCTACCCTTTCAAAGAATACCGATATACTGTGCCTTGCTTAGGGTTCCATACCTGTGTTGGTACAGCTCACAGTTCACGAAGCTGTTCTTCACAGCAGCAGCAAACAGTTTGCCTAGTTAGTATTCATGCTCAATTTCATGCAGCCTAGGGAAGACCAAGTCATTGTGTGCTTAAGAGCAAAGCGTCAACGAATTCTGTGTGAGTGGCCAGTAGGGCATTCAGTGCCACTAAAACCTATTCACTACCTACCAATTCATGATATTTCAGGTAAGTCATACACAAAGTAGTAAGAGACCGTATGGGACTCCAAGGGTAGAAAACGTGTTACACCGTCCGTGTAAGTGCTTTTGAAACCAACCAGCATAGTCCATCCATTATCACCACATACACAATTCATTCACAAAATACTACAAGGACCACCTACCATGATGAACTGAAATCCACTTCCCCATGAAAGGATGACTCCAAACTATGTGAATCAGTAAGAGTGATAAGTCATGGTAACAATCAGAAGAGAAACTTGCCAAGGTCAACGTGATACATGTGAGAGGCCTCTGTCTTTATTCAGCTCCTTTTCTTAAACACACAAACAAAACTTTCATCTACGCAGCTTAAGCTACTACTACCTCACGCTCATAAAGTGCTGAAAATGGAAAGCTATCCTCATATTCAGTAAGAGCAACCCCTGGATTTTTTTTTATTAAATGTAATTTATTTTCAAATTGGTTTCCACGCAACACTTAGTGTTCATCCCAACAGGTGCCCTCCTCAATGCCCGTCCCCCACTTTCCCCTCTCCCCAACCCCACGTCAACCCTCAGTCTGTTATCAGTATTGAAGAGTCTCTTATGGTTTGCCTCCCTCCCTCTCTATAACTTTTTCCCCCCATCACCTTCCCCATGGTCTTCCGCTGAGTTTCTCTGTATCCACACATGGATAAAAACATATAGTATCTGTCTTTCTCTTCCTGCTTTATTTCACGTAGCAAAATACCCCCCAGTTCCATCCACATTGCCACAAATGGCCAGATTTCATTCTTTCTCATGGCCAAGTAGTATTCCATTGTATATACATAAACCACAACTTCTTTATCCACTTGTCAGTTGATGGACAGCCAGGCTCTTTCCATAGTTTGGCTGTTGTTGAAAGTAGTGCTATAAACATTGGGGTACATGTGCCCCTATGTCTCAGCACTCCTGTACCCCTTGGGTAAATTCCTAGCAGTGCTATTGCTGGGTCTTCGGGTAGGTCTATTTTTAATGATTTGAGGAACCTCCACAATGTTTTCCAGAGCGGCTGCACCAGGTTGCATTCCCACCAACAATGCAAGAGGGTTCCTGTTTCTCCACATCCTCACCAGCATCTATAGTCTTCTAATTTGCTCATTGTAGCCACTCTGACTGGCATGAGGTGGTATCTCAGTGCGGTTTTGATTTGGATTTCCCTGACGGGGAGTGCTGTTGAGCATCTTTTCATGTGTCTCTTGAAAATCTGGATGTCTTTTTTAGAACAGTGTCTGTTCAAGTCTTCTGCCCGTTTCTTCACTGGATTATTTGTTTCCCGGGTGTGGAGTTGGTGAGTTCTTTTGATAGGTTTTGTATACTCACCAATTATCGAGTATGACTTTTGCACACATCCTTTCCCATTCGGTCAGTTGCCTTTTAGTTTTGTTGATTGTTTCCTTCACTGTGGAGAAGATTTTTATTTCGATTAGGTCCAATGGTTCATTTTTGCTTTTAGTTCCCTTGCCTTTGGAGATGTGTCAACTAAGAACTTGCTGATGCTGAGGTCAGAGATGATTTTTCCTGCTTTCTCCTCCAGGGTTTGATGGTTTCCTGTCTCACATTCATGTCCTTCATCCATTGTGAGTTTATGTTTGTGAGTGGTGTAAGAAAGTGGACTAGTTTCATTCTTCTGCATGTTGCTGTCCACTTCTCTCAGCACCATTTGTTAAAGAGACTGTCTTTTTTTTTCCATTGGATATTCTTTCCTGCTCTGTCAAAGGTTAGTTGGCCATAGGTATGTGGGTCCAATTCTGGGATCTCTATTCTATGCCATTAAGTCTACGTATTTGTTTCTGTGCCAATACCATGCTGTCTTGATGGTTATAGCTTTGTGGTAGTGGCTAAAGTCTGGCATTGTGGTGCCTCTCACTTTGGTTTTCTTCTTCAGTATTACTTTGGCTATTCAGGGTTTTTTGTGTTTCCATACACATTTTATGATTGCTTGTTCCAGCTTGGAGAAGAATGCTGGTGCAATGTGATTGGGGCTGCATATAATGTGAGGACTGCGTTGGGTCATATTGACATTTCGTCAATATTTATTCTTCCAATCCACGAGCATGGAATGTTTTTCGCTTTCTCTGTATCTTCTTCAATTTCCTTCACAAGCTTTCTGTAGTTTTCAGCATACAGATCTTTTACATCTTTGGTTAGGTTTATTCCTAGGTATTTTTTGACTCTTGGAGCATTGTAAATTGGATCCGTTTCTTTATTTCTCTTTCTGTTGCTTCATTATTGGTTCATAAAACACAACCAATTTCTCTACATTGATTTTGTACCCTGCAACATTGCTAAATTCATGTATCAGTGCTAGAGGACTTTTGGCGGAGTTTGTCCGATATTCCATGTATAGTGTCATGTCATCTGCAAAAAGTGGAAGTTTGACTTCATCTTTGCAAATGATGATACCTTCAATTTCATTTACTGTCTGATTACTGATGCTAAAACTTCCAACACTATGTTCAACAAACGGGGTGAGAGTGGACATCTGTCTTGTTCCTGATCTCAGGGGGAATGGTTTCACTTTTTCCCCATTGAGGACGATATTTACTGTGGGCTTCTCATAAATGGCTTTTATGATGTTTAAGGTATGTTCCTTCTATCCTAACTTTCTTGAGGGTTTGTATTAAGTAAGGAAGCTGTATTTTCTCAAATACTTTTTCTGCATCTATTGACAGTGCACTATGGTTCTTATCTTTTCTTTTATTAATGTGATGTAGCACATTGATTGATTTGTGAATATTGCACTAGCCCTGCGGGCCAGGAATGAATCCCGCTTGATCGTGTTGAATAATACTCTCTATATGCTATTGAATGTGATTTGTTAGTATCTTGTTGAGAATTTTTGCACCCCTATTCATCAGGGATATTGGCCTGTAATTCTCCTTTTTTTCTGTGTTTCCCGTTTGGGAAGCAAAGTAATGCTGGCTTCATACAATGAGTCTGGAAGTTTTCCTTTCATTTCCATTTTTTGAACAGCTTGGGAAGGATAGCTATTATCTCTACTTTAAATGTCTGCTAGAATTCGCCAGGAAAGCCACCTGGTCTAGGACTCTTGTTTATTGCGATATTTTTGATAACTGATTCAATTTCCTCACTAGTATGGGTCTGTACACATTTTCTATTTCTTCCGGTTTGAGTTTTGCAAGTGTGTGGGTATGGAGGCATTTGTCCATTTCTTCCAGGTTGTGCAGTTTGTTGCCATAGAAGATTTTATAGTGTTTCCTGATGATTGCTTGAATTTCTGAGGGATTCGTTGTAATAATTCCATTTTCATTCGTGATTTTACCTATATGGGTCCCCTCTCTTTTCTTGTTGAGAAGCCAGGCTAGACGTTTATCACTTTTGTGTATATTCTCAAAAACACAACTCTTGGTTTCATTGATGTGCTCTACTGTTTTCCTTTAGACTCCATATTGTTTATTTCTGCTCTGATCTTTATTATTTCTCTTCTTCTGCTCGGTTTGGGGTGCCTTGCTGTTCTGCTGCCAGTTCCTTTAGGTGTGCTGTTAGATTTTGTATTGGGGATTTTTCTTGTTTCTTGAGATAGGCCTGGATAGCAATGTTTGTTGTTGTTGCTATTGTTGTTTTGTTTTGTTTTGTTTTGTTTTGTTGTTCCCTGTCAGGACTGCCCTTGCTGCATCCTGAAGGGTTTGCATTGTTGTATTTCGTTTCCATTTGTTTCCTTTTATCTTTTAATTTCTTCTCAAATTGCCTGGTTGACCCATTTATTCATTAGTGGGATGTTTTTTAACCTCCATGCTTTTGGAGATTTTCCATCCTTTTTTCGGTGGTTAATTTAATGTCCCTTCAATTACCTCATTCTTATCAACAAGTTTCTGTATGTTTTTAATTAATTGTTTTATATATGTGTGTGTCTCCGAATTTGGTGTGTAGACATTTAAAATGTTGAGCACTTCCTGATGGAGAGACCCTGAAATTAAAATAAAAAGCTCTTCGTCATCTCTTGTTACAGCCTTTAATTTAAACTCTACTTTGCATGATATAAGTTGGCTACTCCAGGTTTCTTTTGACCTCCAGTAGCATGATAGATAGTTCTCCATCCCCTCCCTTTCAATCTGAAGGTGTCCTCATGTCTAAAATCAGTCTCTTGTAGACAGCAAAGAGATGGGTCTTGTTTTGTTTTTTGTTTTTGTTTTTTCTATCCATTCTGATACGCTATGTTGTTTGGTTGGAGCATTTAATCCATTGAAATTCAGTGTTATTAGGGAAAGATATGCGTTCAGAGTCATTGTGATGTCCGTAGGTTTCATGCTTACAGTGGTGCACCAGTTTCCTTTCCCACCAACAGGGAGAGAGGGTTACTCTTTCTCCATATGCTCGCCAGCATCTGTGGTTTCCTGAGTTGCTCATTTTAGCCACACTGACTAGTGTGAGGTGGTATCTCAGTGTGGCTTTGATTTGTATTTTCCTGATGATGAGTGATGTTGAGCATCTTTTCATGTGTCTGTGGGCCATCTGGATGTCTCCTTTGGAAAAGTGTCTATTCATGTCTTCTGCCCATTTTTTCACTGTATTACATTTTCCAGGTGTGACTTGGGTAAGTTCTTTATACATTTTGTACACTAACCCTTTACCAATATGTCATTCGCAAATATCTTCACTCCTTCCATCGGTTGCCTTTTAATTTGGCTGATTGTTTCCTTTGCAGTGCAGAAGATTTTTATCTTCACCAGGTCCTGATAATTAATTTTTGCTTTTCGTTCCCTTGGCTTTTGAGACATGCCAAGGAAGAAATTGCTGCAGTTGAGGTCAAGGTTTTTTTTTTCCTCTTTTCTCCTCTAGTGTTTTGATAGTTTCCTGTCTACATTTAAGTCTTTCATCCATTTTGCATTTATTTTTGTGCACGGTGTAAGAAAGTCATCTAGTTGATTCTTCATCATGTTGCTGTTCAGTTCTCCCAGCACCACTTGTAAAGAGACTGTCTTCTATCCATTGGATTCTCTTTCCAGCTTTGTCAAAGATTAGTTCACCATACATTTGTGGGGCCTCTTCTGGGTTAACTATTCTGTTTCATTGGTTAATGTGCCTGTTTCTGTGCCAATGTCATACTATCTTGATGATTACAGCTTCGTAGGAGAGTCGAAAGTCTGGGCTGCCTCCCACTTTGGCTTTCTTTTTTCAACATAACTTTGGCTACTCAGGGTCTTTGGTTGTTCCGTGCCAATTTTCAGATTGCTTGCTCCAGTCTGGAGAAGAATGTTGGTACAATTTTGATTGGTATTGCATTAAATGTGTAGATTTCTTTGGGTAGTATTTACATTTTAACACTATTCATTCTTCCACTCTATAGGCATGGATTGTTTGTTTGTTTGTTTGTTTTTTCCTGATTTTGTTGTGTCTTCATCATTTTCCTTCATACATTTTCTATACTTTTCACTGTACAGATCTTTTACATCTTTGGTTAGGTTTCTTGCTAGGTATTTTACGGTTCTTGGTGAAATTGTAACTGGCAGTGATTTCTTGACTTCTCTTTCTGTTGCTTCCTTATTGGTGTATAGAAATGCAACCAGTTTCTTTACACTGATTCTGTATCCTGTGAGTTTGGTCAATTCATGTATCAGATCTAGCAGCGTTTTCATGGAGTCCTTTGGGTTTTCCGCGTTCAGTCTCACGTCATCTTTGAAAGGCCAAAGTTTGACTTTGAGTGATATATGTTCAGTTAAGTGTAGATAAAAAGAATTTACTCTTTGGGCTCTATGTTTACTTCATAATTGCACAATAAGTGAGAAATAAGCAAGAACTGTGCATGTTATCCCACATTAGATTTGGTAACTGGAATCTAACTCTTTAAAATATATTGAATTCCTCATGTTATGGATAGAAGTATGAAACATCTAACTTCACCCAGTGCACACGTGTGTATTTGTAAACACATATGCTAATCAGCAAAATTGTAATACTAGACCATATTTTACACGTTCATGGTACAGGTAATGTTGTTTTACCATATTTTACACGTTCATGGTACAGGTAATATTGTTTTACCATCTTTATGGTAGCAGCCCAAATAAGATATTTGGAATCAAGGAGAGAATCCAGAACCTACAGTGTACATTCTCCATGCTCTATCTTGGCTTTCAAATAAATGAACAAATGCACTTAAAAAAAAGATTGCACTGGTAATCATGTTTATGCAATTGTGCAATAAGTTTTTATGGACTCTAGCCATAATAAGAGTGCACGTGAATAAGGTTTGGAAATAACACCTATTTATAACTTTGTTTGACATGACAAACTCACTAGCAACATATACTTTCAAAAACTTTTTAATTTTTAGTATTAATCTTTTCAGATATTCTATAAGGCCCAATCACATCTTACTCCACATGTAGAAGAGCAAAGGTAGAAATGGTGAACTTTGCATGTGTTACAAAGGCTATTACATGATATTATTTGATATCCTAGAATTTTAAACAACTATACAGCTGCACGACTCATGCTAGGTATTTAAAACTTGACATATTTTAGCTTTCTGCTTTTCATTATTTAATAGTTTCTTAGAATTAGCTTTTGCTACAATCGCATAACTATTAACTTGGGTAATAGACATCCAAGTTTCCAGCTTATCTGTTTTTGTATCAGTGATTAAAATCAATCCCTATGTTATTGCCTTTTTAATTAACCATGGCTATTTTTTTTAGTTCTTTTTTCACTGCAATAATAAATTTTCTGCTGTCTTCTATGCCTTTTTTCAAGCCCAGTGATTAATCTTATGACAATTATTCTAAATTCTTGCTGTTATACTGCTTTTATCTATTTTGATCAATTCTTTAACGGTCACTTCTCCTGGAATTTCGTCTGACGGTAATTCTTCCGTTTCATCATTGTGGATAGTTTTCTATTCCTTATGTGTTTCAACGTTGTTGTTGTTGTTGTTGTTGTTGTTGTTGTTGTTGTTGTTGCTGTTGCTGTTGTTGTTTTGTTTTGTTTTGTTTTGTTTTATGTGCTCTGCACCTGAGAGCACTGCTACATTAAAGTGGGCTCATCCCCTCTCCATGGCCTGGCCCTTCTGGGGGTGTGTTTTGGAAAGTGTTACTTGCTTTGCGTTGCTATGACTTTCGTTGTTTGATTTCTCATCTCAGAGTGATTTTTTATAATCCCATGAGGTGTGCTTTGATTTGCTCCTTGAAGTACCGAATGAAGTAATTGGAGGTTTGCACTCTCTTGACAGGGGTTAAAACACCTTAAGTTGCCATGCATGGATGTTCTTGCCCTTCCCAACAATGGGGGTTTCTCCTGGTAGTGAGATCCTGGAGATGTGATGGCGCCAAAGCCCGGGCCCCACACAGACGGCTCCTCCGAAAGGCTCTGGGCAGCTGCATTTATGAAAGCCGCTCATTTTCTGATTTCCCAGAGGTTACCTTGGGCAAAATTGTGGATTTTTTAAATTACCTGGCCCCATCAATTTCTTCTACCAGCCAGATCTTCGATTGTAGGCAAATGATACCTCAGAGTTTGCTTTTCCAATTTGTAAGGGGAAGTATAATGCCTATGTTCAATATAGTTGTGAGATTATTGGTAATGCTGTAAAACGTGTGGAAAAAATACTGGCATATTACACTCAATAAACACTGTATTTTTTTGATTTCCTCATAGTTGTCACTACATCCATGCAAACTGTATCTCCAGGGTGGGGTCTTTCGTAGGTCAAAATGTAAGCTACACCATAGAAGCTATCAACGAGGCAAACTGTTTTTCCTATTCTTGAGGTGACCCATCTCTTTTTTTGAATATGAATATTAACTTTAGTGGTAGAGATTATTGAAGACTTGAATGTATATTGCAGTCCAGCACACCGGGAGATAGTTAAAAGTCCCCTATTTCAGGCACTGTGGATATACATATCGAGCACCTTAGGTGTCAGGTGCTATTAGGTTCAAGTACACAGTGATAATCAAACATGCACGCTCCATATATTCAGGATGTTTCAAACCTTAGCTACAAAAGGTACATGTGTAATTACAACTTGTGGCAAAATGCTGTTAAATAAAAGACTAAATGTTATGAGAAGGAATGACACAGGGGACAAAATGTCGATTAGAGGATTGGCCAACAAAGGTTTCTTGGGGAGAAAAGTCCTTTATTCACACTTGGACCCGTAGCAAGAACGGTAAGGAAACTAGCAAACACAAAATGCATTCTAAGTGGCACCTACGTGGGTCTAGTTTGAGAAACCAGGAGAAGAGACGGTCCCAATCACCTAAAGAAAGGAGAATGAGGAAAGATGGCATTAGAGGGGTGACAAGGCAGGACTGCCAACGTCTGGTGGTCACGTTACAGATTCTGTGTGTCATTTTGAGTACAGTGGAGATTAGAGGGTTGTTTTAAGCAGAGGAATGAACTGCTCAGATTCAGGATTTTTGGATTGCATTCCTGATGCAGTGAAAAGAATGGACTGGGATTTTGGTGGGAAGGGAAAGGCAGCATGGGGCTAAGAACGAAAATGGAGAGTAGGCAGAAGGTGGTGAGAAACTAGCTGGCTTGGCATACATTGGAGGTGGAGTTGAGAGCCCCTGCTGCTGAATGGATCACAGGAAAGACGTTGAGGAGGGAATGACTGACAATGAGTCTCTTTCCCTCTTGAGCAACTGAAGACAATGTCCCATTAACAGAGAAACACAACAGGGGTTAAGTTGGTCATGGATTTCAATTGTTTATTGATTGGGTATTAATTCACATACTTACAGAAGTTTGCTTAGAATTTTAACTTTTCGTTGTTTTGTGTCTACCAAATTGCTTTGTTATTACCATCTTCAGGTTCTAACTGATGGTCTCCAATTCTTCGCTGTCAACAAGACCTTCTTTCATAAGATTATGGAATTGATGGGTTATGTAGGTACCTCATCTTCTACCCAATCTTTGTCATCGTCAAAAATACTTAATGGCCACTGTTGTAGAAGAATCTCAAACTCCAACAGGGTTGTTCTCACTGTTCTTGGAATGCCTGCCCCTCCTTTTTCCCCACACATTTGCTTTTGTTTCCTTTGTCCTTCTCCTTTCTGCCTGCCAGCTAGACTTGGTCATCCTTTAAGATTCTTTGTGCTATGCCTCTGAGATGCCTTTACTGATCCACTCGCTCAGTGGACTTCTCCTGATACATGAAACTTGACCTTGAAGACTTACTGTGCTTTGTATGGTATTTGGGTTTTTTCTACCCTCAAATATTATAAGTTTCTTGAAGGCAAAGATGAGGTCTTCCATGCTTCCAGAAACTTTTATAAACACTCAAACATGGTCAAAGTTTAGAAATCTTTCTAGGTGAAGTGGTTGAGTCAACGTCAAATCAGGTGGGAGGGGAGTCTGCTGAAGGAATTTTCGGATTCAAGTGCAACCTTGAAACAACGTTTACATCACAAACCAGAGGCAATTACCTAACTTCACAAAAATAATAAGTTACTGCACATATCTTCACGTTTCACAAAAGAGTTATATCATAACCTCGGTTTTCTCCTACCTCTCAATGCATATTGGAGACTGAACTTGAAGAACGTGTTTTCAGAGTTTTGTGATACCTCAATGTTAAGCGTTGCAGTACTTTCTAGAGTCACATTGTTCGTTTTTGGCTTTCATTCTCTGACATATATTCATCGAGACAGATTCTGGGCATGAATCCAAAAAGCAGTTTCAGGAAACTAGAAAATTAAAGAGCACCAACTAAATTTTCTGTTGTAACAGTTACTACTAAGGAGATCTCATTTAATTCTGTCTTTATCTGGACCATGGAAAATTAACTCTTGCCTTTTCCAGTCTCAGTATTTATGGAGCTGGTATACCAAACTAGGGTATGTCTAGATATTTGATACCCTAATCTCCCACTCAAGTGTGCTGTATCATGGAACACATATTTTTAGAACATGTCTAAAGACGGTTCTTTTGAGAATTTGGGGAATTTTCCACATATTATGGAAGCCATGCAGAGTCTCTTAAAGCCTATAGGTAGTCTTTTTGTGTAGGAGCTTTATGAAAAAAGAAGAAGAAGAAGAAGAAGAAGAAGAAGAAGAAGAAGAAGAAGAAGAAGAAGAAGAAGAAGAAGAAGAAGAAGAAAGAGGAGGAGGAGGAGGGGGAGGGGGAGGGGGAGGGGGAGGGGGAGGAGGAGGTGGAGGAAAGAGATGTCAATATGGCCACAAAATAATTTTTACATTGCATTTTATTGTCCAGAAAGAGGAACCCATTGAGAATTCCTTAAACTGGATTCATCTCCTCCTTTTGTCTGGGGATTTCAACATCTACCCTAGTGGTTCTTAACCCAAGCTCAAATTAGAGTGATCTGTGGAACTGCCATCCAGACATCAGGGTGATTCTGATGTACAGCCAGGTTTTAAGGCTAAGGCAGCTAACTAAACATTAACGCGCTGTAGTAGATACGCTTCATGCTGAGCACAGTAAAAGGGAAATGTTCATAGCAGTCTTCCGTATAATAAGTACAGTATGGAAACATACATTCCAAACGTGAATCAACAGTAGAATGGATAAGCAAATTGTTAAATAATCATGTAATGGAATACAGTGTGGAAGTACCAATCCCTGAGTTACACCTATCCAAAACAACTTCGATGAGCGTTATAATGTTGAACGGAAGAAGCCAGATCTAAAGAAATGCATATTATTCCATTATATTTTTATAAAATTCAAACATGGATTAATTTAATCTCTGTTGCTCAAAGTCAGGATATTGATTACGTTGGGGAAGGGAGATGGAGCAGGAATGGGGAGTGATTGCAGGGAGAGAATTCATGGTGCTGGTAATGTTCTCCTTTTGGAGTTTCATGGAAGTTAGAGGCCTAAGGTTATACAATATAAAATTATGTATTTACTTTACATTTTCAGTATGTCCTCAAATCTATATGCTGAACTAATTGCAGAAGTTCATCTGTATTGAAAGCAATAGAATCCTTTGAAATAAGCTCTTTGGCCAAAAAAATAGTAACAAATTTGACAGTGGGATGGATCATTATGCGTCATGATTTGCTACTAGTTCTTGTTTTGTTTGTTTCTTTGTCTGTCCGTTTGTTTGCTTGCTTGCTTGTTTTTCGTGTTTAATATGATGTGGTCCTGGAGCAGACCCACTGAAGATGATATTTTGGAAGTTAATACATTAATTAGAGTAAGTGGGTTGATGAATCTGTTCACTAAAGTCTTTCCTAAAGCCAATAGCATATGGTGTAAAGCCAATTATATGATTTTCAAAGAAATGTAATATCTTATAAACTCACAGTTTTTATGGACTCCTGTGTGGCTCAATTGGTCAAGCATCTGACTTCAGGTCAGGTCATGATCTCACAGTCTGTCAGTTTGAGCCCGGAATCGGATTTAGATTTTGGATTCTCTCTCACTCTCTCTCTCTCTCTCTCTCTCTCTCTCTCTCTCTCTCTCTCTGGCTCAGCTTTTACACTTTCTCTCTCTCTTAAAAACAGATCAACATTAAAAAAATTAAAACAATAAAAAATAAAGAAATAATGTTGATTTTGAGACAGAGAGAGCACAAACAGAGAATGGGCAAACAGAGGGGACAGATGATCCAAAGTTTTATGCTGATAGCACTGAGTCTGGTGTGGTGCTTGTATTCACAAATTGTGAGATCATGACCTGAGCAGAGGTTGGAAACTCAGCTGACTCAGCTACCCAGGTATCCCTTGACTCCCATTGTAATCTAGACCTTAGCAATGTTAACACTGGACTATTTGAAACTATCCTTGATATGTTTAATGTACCTAATAAATTTATGAATTGAAATATTTTATTTATTTAAATGATACTAGACTGAATCATTTTTTTGAAACGTGATTTTATGATTATGGTAGTCTTAAAGTGTATTGCAGAAAATTTAGAAAATTAAAAATAAAAAAGAAAGAAAAATGGTCATAAGTCAAACACCTGGTGATAAGCATATCTAAACACCTTTTTTTATGTTTATGTATTTTTGGCAGAGAGAGAGAGAATGAGAGATAGATGAGCAAGAGTGAGCGATGGGAGGAGAGAGAGAGATAGAATCATAAGCAGGCTCCACGCTGTCAGTGCAGAGCCTAATATGCAGCTTGGTCCCACACACTGTGGAATCATAACTGAGCTGGGATCTAGAGCCAGATGCTTAACCGACTGAGCCATTCAGGTGCCCCTGGAGGTAAGCACCTCTAACACTGTGGTATAATCGCCAGGGAAGAGGTATATGTACATGCATTAACCAAAATTAGCTGTGAATCCCATTTCTGGTCATCTAGTGATACGAGCATTTCTCTAGGTCATAAATGTTCTGCAGGGCTATGAATTTTAAAGGCCACATAGCATGCCATAACCTATTTAAACACTGCTATTGATCATTGAGGGTGTTCCATTTTCTTGCTTCAGTTAGTTGCTACAAGTAGAATTAGCTTTTCATGGTCTAGACACAGTTTAGTAAATGTCAATTAAAAAATAAAAAGAACTGCAGCCGGTAATGTGAGGCGGAGGAACACGTATGACCAGATGTGGCTTCACCTTGCCTATTGCTGGCAGTCTTTACATCCTTCTCTCCCTCATCCTCTTTTTCTCCTCCTTGACCCACAACCCTCACCTCTTTATTGATCCTTCTTCTCATCCTCTTTTCTCTGTCTATACTGGCCTCCTTGCTTCCCATCAGTACACACGTTCACAATCCTGCCTTGGGGAATTCATGGGTCCCTCTGCCTAGATCACCTTCCTGTCAGCAGGTAGTTCTCTCATTTCCTTGAGGTATTTATTGAACTGACACCTTTTTCAGCAGGACCCTCTGTGTCTAGTATTTCACCCTGTCTAGTATTTCACACCCCTTCCCCCAATTCTTATATCCTCTCCAAGATGTATTTCCTTTTTTTCCCCATTCATTATTCCCTACCATAGTTTCTATTTCCATTTTCTTTGTCAGTCCCCCCACTGGACTATTAAGCACCAAGATCACAGTGATCCTTGCTCCTTTTGTTCACTAATGGATCCTCTGGGTGTAGACTGTGTTGTCTCACTCTAAATGCTCCAAAAGTTTTTATTGAATGATTCAATGAATCAACATCACTCCTTCTTTGTTATGAAAGCTTTATAATTTTGTACTTTACACTTACATCTATGATCCATTTGAGTGAATTTTTGTATAAGTTATGAATTTAGGTCAAGGCTTCTCTTAATTAATTAATCAATGAACCGACTAATTAAACAATTAATTACTTAGTTCATTGATTACTATTGCATACGAACACTTAATTGTTCCAGTAACACTTGATGAAAGGCTATATCCCTTTTTCTGTTAGGTTGGCTATATGTCATTATCAGAAGTTGGGTGAGGATGCTTGTGTATGGGGTCAGTTTCTGGATTCTCTGTTCTACCTCTTGACCTGTGTCTCCATCTTTCTTCACTATCACACTGCGTTGATTACGGGAGGTTTATATTGAGTCTTAAAATTGTGCAATATGAGTTCTCCAACTTGGTTATTTTTCAGAGCTATTTGGCTGTTCTAGTTCCTTTGTCTTTTCACACACATTTTAGAATCAGCTTGCTGATATCCACAAAACAATCCTGGGATTTCGACTGGGATTATGTTGAATCTCTAGATCAAGTTGATAATTGACATCTTACTAGCGAGGCTTCTATGGATAGATATGGCATATCTCTCCATTTATTTATATCTTCCTTGATTGATCCAATCAGCCTTCTGTGGCTTTTAGCATACAGATCCTGTGCATGGCTGTTAGATTTAAATGTAAGTATTTCAATGTTTGGTGTGATATTAAATGGTTCTTTAAAAGCATTTTTTATTCTAATTGTTCATTGCTTATGTATAAAAATAAAACTGAGTTGTATATATTGAGCGTGTATTCTGGGGCTTATTTAATTATGTTTGAGTTCTAGAAAACTGATGTATACCCTTTAGAATTTGTTTCATGTTGATAACCCCATGATTTAAGAGTTGCGGCAATTTTTAGGGCTCGTTGATGGCTCCATCATTTGACTACCAGACTGCTGGGTTCAGCAGCTCAGGTCATGGTCCCATGGTCAGGGGATTGAGCCCCGTGTGGGGCTCTGTGCTAAGCATGGAGCCTGCTTAAGCTTCTCTCTCTGTCTTTCTCTCTGTCTCTTTCTCTCCCCGTCTCTGCTCATTCTCTCTTTCCAAAATACAAATTGACAGGGGTTCCGGAAGATGGCGGCGTAGGAGGACGCGGGGCTCACAGCGCGTCCTGCCGATCACTTAGATTCCACCTACACCTGCCTAAAGAACCCAGAAAACCGCCAGAGGATTAGCAGAAGGGAGTCTCCGGAGTCAAGCGCAGACTAGAGGCCCACGGAAGAGGGTAGGAAGGGCGGCGAGGCGGTGCGCTCTCCACGGACTGGCGAGAGGGAGCAGGGGCGGAGGGGCGGCTCGCTGGCCAAGCAGAGCCCCCGAGTCTGGCTGGCAAAAGCGGAGGGGCCGGACAGACTGTGTTCCGACAGCAAGCGCGACTTAGCGTCTGGGAGGTCATAAGTTAACAGCTCTGCTCGGAAAGCGGGAAGGCTGGAGGACAAAGGGAGGGAGAGCTGCTGAGCCCCCGGATGGCAGAGCTCAGCTTGGCGGGGAACAAAGGCGCCAGCGCCATCTCCCCCGCCCATCCCCCAGCCAAAATCCCAAAGGGAACCAGTTCCTGCCAGGGAACTTGCTCGCTCCGCGCAAACACCCAACTCTGTGCTTCTGCGGAGCCAAACCTCCGGCAGCTGATCTGACTCCCTCCCGCTGCCACAGGGCTCCTCCTGAAGTGGATCACCTAAGGAGAAGCGAGCTAAGCCTGCCCCTCCAGCCACCGTGCACCTTGCCTACCCACCCCAGCTAATACGCCAGATCCCCAGCAACACAAGCCTGGCAGTGTGCAAGTAGCCCAGACGGGACACGCCACCCCACAGTGAATCCCGCCCCTAGGAGAGGGGAAGAGAAGGCACACACCAGTCTGACTGTGGCCCCAGCGGTGGGCTGGGGGCAGACATCGGTCGGACTGCGGCCCCGCCCACTAACTCCAGTTATACACCACAGCACAGGGGAAGTGCCCTGCAGGTCCTCACCACGCCAGGGACTCTCCAAAATGACCAAACGGAAGAATTCCCCTCAGAAGAATCTCCAGGAAATAACAACAGCTAATGAACTGATCAAAAAGGATTTAAATGATATAACAGAAAGTGAATTTAGAATAAAAGTCATAAAATTAATCGCTGGGCTTGAAAACAGTATACAGGACAGCAGAGAATCTCTTGCCACAAAGATCGAGGGACTAAGGAACAGTCACGAGGAGCTGAAAAACGCTTTAAAAGAAATGCAAAACAAAATGGAAACCACGATAGCTCGGCTTGAAGAGGCAGAGGAGAGAATAGGTGAACTAGAAGATAAAGTTATGGAGAAAGAGGAAGCTGAAAGAAAGAGAGATAAAAAAATCCAGGAGTATGAGGGGAAAATTAGAGAACTAAGTGATACACTAAAAAAAATAATATACGCATAATTGGTATCCCAGAGGAGGAAGAGAGAGGGAAAGGTGCTGAAGGGGTACTTGAACAAATTATAGCTGAGAACTTCCCTGAACTGGGGAAGGAAAAAGGCATTGAAATCCAAGAGGCACAGAGAACTCCCTTCAGACGTAACTTGAATCGATCTTCTGCACGACATATCATAGTGAAACTGGCAAAATACAAGGATAAAGAGAAAATTCTGAAAGCAGCAAGGGATAAACGTGCCCTCACATATAAAGGGAGACCTATAAGACTCGTGACTGATCTCTCTTTTGAAACTTGGCAGGCCAGAAAGGCTTGGCACGATATCTACAGTGTGCTAAACAGAAAAAATATGCAGCCGAGAATCCTTTATCCAGCAAGTCTGTCATTTAGAATAGAAGGAGAGATAAAGGTCTTCCCAAACAAACAAAAACTGAAGGAATTTGTCACCACGAAACCAGCCCTACAAGAGATCCTAAGGGGGATCCTGTGAGACAAAGTACCAGAGACATCACTACAAGCATAAAACATACAGACATCACAATGACTCTAAACCCATATCTTTCTATAATAACACTGAATGTAAATGGATTAAATGCGCCAACTAAAAGACATAGGGTATCAGAATGGATAAAAAAACAAGACCCATCTATTTGCTGTCTACAAGAGACTCATTTTAGATCTGAGGACACCTTTAGATTGAGAGTGAGGGGATGGAGAACTATTTATCATGCTCCTGGAAGCCAAAAGAAAGCTGGAGTAGCCATACTTATATCAGACAAACTAGACTTTAAATTAAAGGCTGTAACAAGAGATGAAGAAGGGCATTATATAATAATCACAGGGTCTATCCACCAGGAAGAGCTAACTATTATAAATGTCTATGCGCCAAATACCCGAGCCCCCAGATATATAAAACAATTACTCATAAACATAAGCAACCTTATTGATAAGAATGTGGTCATTGCAGGGGACTTTAACACCCCACTTACAGAAATGGATAGATCATCTAGACACACAGTCAATAAAGAAACAAGGGCCCTGAGTGATACATTGGATCAGATGGACTTGACAGATATATTTAGAACTCTGCATCCCAAAACAACAGAATATACTTTCTTCTCGAGTGCACATGGAACATTCTCCAAGATAGATCATATACTGGGTCACAAAACAGCCCTTCATAAGTTTACAAGAATTGAAATTATACCATGCATACTTTCAGACCACAATGCTATGAAGCTTGAAATCAACCACAGGAAAAAGTCTGGAAAACCTCCAAAAGCATGGAGGTTAAAGAACACCCTACTAACGAATGAGTGGGTCAACCAGGCAATTAGAGAAGAAATTAAAAAATATATGGAAACAAACGAAAATGAAAATACAACAATCCAAACGCTTTGGGATGCAGCGAAGGCAGTCCTGAGAGGAAAATACATTGCAATCCAGGCCTATCTCAAGAAACAAGAAAAATCCCAAATACAAAATCTAAGAGCACACCTAAAGGAAATAGAAGCAGAACAGCAAAGGCAGCCTAAACCCAGCAGAAGAAGAGAAATAATAAAGATCAGAGCAGAAATAAACAATATAGAATCTAAGAAAACTGTAGAGCAGATCAACGAAACCAAGAGTTGGTTTTTTGAAAAAACAAACAAAATTGACAAACCTCTAGCCAGGCTTCTCAAAAAGAAAAGGGAGATGACCCAAATAGATAAAATCATGAATGAAAATGGAATGATTACAACCAATCCCTCAGAGATACAAACAATTATCAGGGAATACTATGAAAAATTATATGCCAGCAAATTGGACAACCTGGAAGAAATGGACAAATTCCTAAACACCCACACTCTTCCAAAACTCAATCAGGAGGAAATAGAAACCTTGAACAGACCCATAACCAGCGAAGAAATTGAATCGGTTATCAAAAATCTCCCAACAAATAAGAGTCCAGGACCAGATGGCTTCCCAGGGGAGTTCTACCAGACATTTAAAGCAGAGATAATACCTATCCTTCTCAAGCTATTCCAAGAAATAGAAAGGGAAGGAAAACTTCCAGACTCATTCTATGAAGCCAGTATTACTTTGATTCATAAACCAGACAGAGACCCAGTAAAAAAAGAGAACTACAGGCCAATATCCCTGATGAATATGGATGCAAAAATTCTTAATAAGATACTAGCAAATCGAATTCAACAGCATATAAAAAGAATTATTCACCATGATCAAGTGGGATTCATTCCTGGGATGCAGGGCTGGTTCAACATTCGCAAATCGATCAACGTGATACATCACATTAACAAAAAAAAAGAGAAGAACCATATGATCCTGTCAATCAATGCAGAAAAGGCCTTTGACAAAATCCAGCACCCTTTCTTAATAAAAACCCTTGAGAAAGTCGGGATAGAAGGAACATACTTAAAGATCATAAAGGCCATTTATGAAAAGCCCACAGCTAACATCATCCTCAACGGGGAAAAACTGAGAGCTTTTTCCCTGAGATCAGGAACACGACAGGGATGCCCACTGTCACCGCTGTTGTTTAATATAGTGCTGGAAGTTCTAGCATCAGCAATCAGACAACAAAAGGAAATCAAAGGCATCCAAATTGGCAAAGATGAAGTCAAGCTTTCGCTTTTTGCAGATGACATGATATTATACATGGAAAATCCGATAGACTCCACCAAAAGTCTGCTAGAACTGATACATGAATTCAGCAAAGTTGCAGGATACAAAATCAATGTGCAGAAATCAGTTGCATTCTTATACACTAACAATGAAGCAACAGAAAGACAAATGAAGAAACTGATCCCATTCACAATTGCACCAAGAAGCATAAAATACCCAGGAATAAATCTAACCAAAGATGTAACAGATCTGTATGCTGAAAACTATAGAAAGCTTATGCAGGTAATTGAAGAAGATATAAAGAAATGGAAAGACATTCCCTGCTCATGGATTGGAAGAATAAGTATTGTCAAAATGTCAATACTACCCAAAGCTATCTACACATTCAATGCAATCCCAATCAAAATTACACCAGCATTCTTCTCGAAACTAGAACAAGCAATCCTAAAATTCATATGGAACCACAAAAGGCCCCGAATAGCCAAAGTAATTTTGAAGAAGAAGACCAAAGCAGGAGGCATCACAATCCCAGACTTTAGCCTCTACTACAAAGCTGTCATCATCAAGACAGCATGGTATTGGCACAAAAACAGACACATAGACCAATGGAATAGAATAGAAACCCCAGAACTAGACCCACAAACGTATGGCCAACTCATCTTTGACAAAGCAGGAAAGAACATCCAATGGAAAAAAGACAGTCTCTTTAACAAATGGTGCTGGGAGAACTGGACAGCAACATGCAGAAAGTTGAAACTAGACCACTTGCTCACACCATTCACAAAAATAAACTCAAAATGGATAAAGGACCTGAATGTGAGACAGGAAACCATCAAAACCTTAGAGGAGAAAGCAGGAAAAGACCTCTCTGACCTCAGCCGTAGCAATCTCTTACTCGGCACATCCCCAAAGGCAAGGGAATTAAAAGCAAAAGTGAATTAATGGGACCTTAGGAAGATAAAAAGCTTCTGCACAGCAAAGGAAACAACCAACAAAACTAAAAGGCAACCAACGGAATGGGAAAAGATATTTGCAAATGACACATCGGACAAAGGGCTCGTATCCAAAATCTATAAAGAGCTCATCAAACTCCACACCCGAAAAACAAATAACCCAGTGAAGAAATGGGCAGCAAACATGAATAGACACTTCTCTAAAGAAGACATCCGGATGGCCAACAGGCACATGAAAAGATGTTCAACGTCACTCCTTATCAGGGAAATACAAATCAAAACCACACTCAGATACCACCTCACGCCAGTCAGAGTGGCCAAAATGAAGAAATCAGGAGACTATAGACGCTGGAGAGGATGTGGAGAAACAGGAACCCTCTTGCACTGTTGGTGGGAATGCAAATTGGTGCAGCCGCTCTGGAATGCAGTGTGGAGGTTCCTCAGAAAATTAAAAATAGACCTACCCTATGACCCAGCAATAGCACTGCTAGGAATTTATCAAAGGGATATGGGAGTACTGATGCATAGGGGCACCTGTACCCCAATGTTTATAGCGGCACTCTCAACAATAGCCAAATTATGGAAAGAGCCTAAATGTCCATCAACTGATGAATGGATAAAGAAATTGTGGTTTATATACATAATGGAATACTACGTGGCAATGAGAAAAAATGAAATATGGCCTTTTGTAGCAACATGGATGGAACTGGAGAGTGTGATGCTAAGTGAAATAAGCCATACAGAGAAAGACAGATAACATATGGTTTCACTCTTATGTGGATCCTGAGAAACATAACAGAAACCCATGGGGGAGGGGAAGGAAAAAAAAAAAAAAAAGAGGTTAGAGTGGGAGAGAGCCAAAGCATGAGAGACTGTTAAAAACTGAGAACAAACTGAGGGTTGATGGGGGGTGGGAGGGAGGGCAGGGTGGGAGGGAGGGCAGGGTGGGTGATGGGTATTGAGGAGGGCACCTTTTGGGATGAGCACTGGGTGTTGTATGGAAACCAATTTGACAGTAAATTTCATATACTAAAAAATAAAAAAATAAAAAAATAAATAAATAAAATGGTATATGGCAAAAAAAAAAAAAAAAAGAATTAAAGGGTATTTGTGCTGTAAAACACTCCAAAAAAAAAAAAAATACAAAATGACAAATAAATAAATAAAAGAATCGAGATAATTTTTATTTTTACTTTTTCCAATCTGAAGGCCTTTTCTATGCCTTTTTCTGTACATGCCACACTTGTAATCAGGGGAGGTACTGGTGTGTATGTCGATTTGTACACAGAACTGGCAGATTCCTTGCTTTTATTGTCTCCTTCCTTGGATTTCTCCCAAACTTTCCCCAATCAAAATAGGATTCAGTGGGACCCTATTCTAGTTTCGGTTCAAGATGGCTGTGTAGGAAGGCCTTGAACTCAACTCCTCCAAGGTGAAAGAAGATTTTAACTACCTCCATATTGACCTTAAACTTTCCAATTGATTAACTTTTTCTTTCCAGCTTGTCTCCTTCTTTATGTTTCTTTATTTTTGAGACAGAGGGAGACAGAGCGCAAGTGGGGGACGGGCAGGGATAGCAGGGGACATAGAATCTGAAACAGGCTCCAGGCTCTGAGCTGTCAGGACAGAGCCCAATGCGGGGCCTCAACCCATGAACCATGAGATCATGACCTGAACTGAAGTAGTATACTTAATCAGCCGAGCCACCCAGGCGCCCCCTCCCTACCCTCAGCTTATCTTTTAATTCAGGATCCTGAAAGCAAAGTATCACCTGATGGGAACTGAATCTACCGCTCTAGCAATAAGGACTGCCTGAGCCAATAAGGCTCCACCCTCAAGCCCAAGACAATGACGAACCTGAACTTAGTGACCACCTGTGTATACCTACCTCCTTTTGTCCCACATTTTCCTTTCATAAACCTGGAAGTATTTTCAGCACTTTAGAGAGAGTCTTTGATGTGAGTCTGCTGCATTTCTGGTGTCGGCCTCTGAATACATTTCCCATTTGTTTCACCTCCACTAGTTCCTTTGAATTGCGATCTTGTCAGTAATGGGTAGCCAAACCTCACTTTTTTTGGGTCCCTTGGAGATAGGTGCTCTTGTGCCTGAACTCCCTGACTACGTTTCTGGTGAACCAGCCAGAAGGTGTACTTCCAATTTGTCCAGCTCCCTGGGGATTGCACCCATTGATATAACAATTCCTCCTGAGGAGCTGAGGACTGACTGCACAGATTGTGCCTAACAAAACATAGAAAATTGAAAGACAACAGCAAGACAGAGAGACAGTAACAAAGGGAACACTCACCCCTAACGTTGCCAAGGGCAGTTGGGGAAGGACCAGGAAAGACTTCTCTGTCTTTGGGCAGAAAAAAAGAAAGAAAGAAAAAAAACACTGCAGTTTGAAAAGAGCAACTGTCATATAAAAGAGAGCATTAGAACTGTCAACGACAGAGGAGCCACAGGAGTTCTCTCTGGGTCATAGAGACGGGAGAATGGCAGGGTTACATTTTACATCCACATTTTTTAATGTTTACTTCTTTTTGAGAAGCAGAGAATACAAGCAGAGCAGGGGCAGAAAGAGGGGGACAGAAGATTCGGGAAAGGCTCTACACTGACAGCATCAAGCCCAATGTGGTTCTAAATTCATGAACTGTGAAATCATGACCTTAGCTGAAGTCAGATACTCTATCCACTGAGCCCCCAGCTGCCCCACATTCTCCATCCACCTTAAAAGCATAGACCAGAGCAGGGTCCAGTTGCTGTAGCTGGCCTGCTGCCTCAGTAAGTTCCAGGCCCACAATACACACCAGCCCCAATTGCACTGGACACACACACCCACCCATGACATGCTTTCTCCCCTTAAACAATGCACTTTAAAGAGGAACTAGCATATAAAAAGAGCCATTCCTGGACTGTAACCCACCTCAGCTCCCACGGCCCCTTCAGGGCACCCTCTCAGTGGAAAGTCCTGGTACACCCTAGTTTATATCCACTTCAGCTTCAACTATATTGGCAAGGTATCCTCTGCATGTACAGCCCCCAGTGCCTTCAGCTTGTACCCACTTTAGCTTCACCTATCTTGCCCAGGAACCATCTGCATAGAGAGATCAAGGACAACCTGACCCCCAGACTGCTACGTTCTAGCCACCCTGTACAGGGCACCTATACACAGCACCCCAGCATGCCTCAACTTGCAATCATTTCAGCTTCAGCTGTCCTGCCAGGGTACCGTCAACACACAGAATCCTGGGACACCCCAGTCTGCGTTCACTTCAGCTTTAACTATCCTGACAGGGCGCCTGCTATGTAGAAAGCCCCAGGATCCCCAGTCCATGCAAGCCACGGCTTCAGCCAGCCAGCCAATGTTACCAACTAGCACACAGAGTCTACCCAGGGGGACAATCATATATAAGACAATTCCTTCAAGTGTAGGAGGAGTAGCTGCTCTGCCTCATCTATAGAAACAAATGCAGAAAGGTAAGCAAAATGGAGAGACAGGGAAATATGCTCCAAAAAGAAAGAACAATAAAAAACCCAGAAAAGAGCTGAAAACGGAGGTAAGCATTTTGCCTCAATTAAATAAAGAATATAAATTAATGATGGTCAAGATGCTTGCCGGGCTGCAGAGAAAAGGGAAGAACTAAGTGAGACCCTTAATTAAGAGATAGCAAACACACACAAAATCAGAGATCAAGAAGATAATAGCTGAAAGGTAAAAAAACAAAAACAAAAACAAAAACAAAAACAAAAACAAAAACAAAACACTAGAGGGAATCAACTGTAGAAGACGGCATGTGGAAGGACATATCAGTGATATGGAAGACAGATTAAGGGAAAGCACCCCAAATAAACAGCAGTTGTTCTGTAAGGCCCGATAACTTATTATTCCACCTTTAGAGGAGCAAAGGTAGAAATGGTGAACTTTACATGTGTTACTATGGCTATCACGTAATATTATTTGATATCCACGAATTTTAAGCAAATATACAACTTTAGGAAAACAACTTTAGGTTTCTAAGTTTCCGTTTTACTCTTAGAAAAATATTTTGTGCCTGAAATTTTTAGTTTCCCCGAAATGAGCTGCTGATACTGGCCATAGATAAAACCATGAAAATCCAATGTATATTCAGTCACTGCCCTGTGAAATCAAAGAAAAAAGCAGAAGATTGTTTTATGTTTGCTGTCTTAAATTATTTATTGTTAGAAGTATTTTCTGTTTTGCGAAGACTGGGTGGCTCAGTGGTTGAGTGTCCGACTTTGGCTCAGGTCATGATCATATGGTCTGTGAATTCGAGCCCCACGTCAGGCTCTGTGTTGACAGCTCAGAGCATGAAGCCTACCTCAGATACTCTCTCTCTCTCTCTCTCCCTCTCTCTCCCTCTCTCTCTCTCTCTCTCTCTCTCTCTCTCTCTCTCTCTCTCTGCCCCTTCCCTCCTCATGCTCTTTCTCTGTCTCTCTGTGCAAAATGAATAAACATTAAAAACATTTTAAGAGAGTTTTATGCTTATTTATTTTTGAAATATAGAAAGATAGAAGGAGGGAGAGAGAGAGTAAGAGAGCACAAGGTCGGATGGTGCAGAGAGACATGGATACACAGAATTCCAAGCAGGATTCAAACTCTGAGCTGCAGCACAGACCCTGATGCTGATCTAGAACTCATGAACCATAAGATCATAACCGGAGCTGAAGTTAGATGCTTAACTGACCCAGCCACACTTGCACCTAGTCTTTCTTTCTTTCTTTTTTAAATGTTTATTTATTTTTTTTATTTTTAAAATTAATTTTTGGTGTGTGTGTGTGTGTGCGTGTGCGTGTGTGTCTCCATCTGTGTGTGTGTGTGTGTGTGTGTGTGTGAGAGAGAGAGAGAGAGAGAGAGAGAGAGAGAGAGAGAGAGGGAGAGAGATGGAGGGAGATGGAGGGAGACAGGGAGAGAAAAAAGAGAGAGAGACAGGGGAGAGAGACAGAATGAATGGGGGAAGGGCAGAAGAGCAGGAAATACATAATCTAAAGTAAGGTCCAGACTTTGACCTGTCAGCAGAGGGTCAGATATGATTTGAGCTGAAGGTGAAAGCTTAACCATCCAGGAAGCATCCTCAAATAAGTGTATTTATCTATCTGCTTTCAAACAAGCTAAATTAACAGAGAGATGGCAATCTAATCTTCACACATACGTGTAATGAATAAATTTGTCCATCAGAAAATTTTGAACTAATCACCACCGTATCAAAGTTAGAATGGATTTTTACAGTATCCGGTTTACTTTCTTAAAATGTTATCACTTTGCACTTGTTTAGCTCTCAATCAATAATAGTAAATAGATTATTTTCTCATCTGATCAATTCTCTTTATAGGAACGCCCCACTAGATTCTTCCTATTGAACCATTATTTTGTCCTGCGACCTTTTTTTTTTGCCATCTGGCTTAATTTGAGTTTTTCTCTACATTTCTAGCATTGGCAAAACTGAGCATCTTGTCTTTGATGCCATGCTTCCAACCATGCTGATGAAATCTTTCACATCATATTACCTCAAGTTCATGGAGATTAGACAAGTTTCATGGTTCCTCCAAGGTTTGTTTGTGGTTTTGAATGGTACAGTACTGGGGAGAATTAGATTAGTCTTACAAAATTTGTTTCCCCAAAGCTGCACTAGCACATACTGATAGTACATATTAGAGTCAAAGTCCATATAAATTGGTTACTGAGAGTTACTTAACGTGAAGTTTACATACAAGCCAGAAAAAAAAAAAAAAAAAAAAAAAAACAACTCTGGTATTGGGCTCCTGGGTGGCTCAGTTGGTTAGGCCTCCAACTTTTGATTTTGGATCAGGTCATGAGCTCATGGTTTCATGAGTTCAAGACCTGCATCAGGCTCTGTGCTCACAGCATAGCGCCTGCTTGGGATTCTGTCTTTCTCTTCCCTCTCTGCCTTTTCCACACACACGCTGTCTGTGTCTCTCTAAAAGGAAATAAAAATCTTCTAAAAAAAAAAAAAAAAAAACAAACTTCTGGTCTCATTAATTTATAAGTGACAGGGAAATTGTCAAATGTTGTTTTACAGAGAAAACACAATTCCAGTATACTCTTTATATCGTGCTTAAAACTGCTTATTTTGAATTAATTATTGAACACAAAGTGTTCCTTGCTCTTGAATAAAATCAGTGTGCTGTCTTAGAAGGATACTGCGTGAACGCTACAAAAGAGGCAGGGAGTGAAGACCAATGCAAGCTTGAAACAAATGATGAACGTGGGTAACACCACTGATGTGACTGGCCATATTATTTTATGTTATTATATTATAATGTTATATTATAACATATTATTTATGTTTGCTTGATTTGGGTGTTCTGATTCTTAGTTATTAGGCAATAATAGAGACACTCCTACTGAAATGAGCCCAGCTGGAAATAATGAATCACCCCAACTCACCTGTCACACGTTGGTAGCCATCTGTGCATCTGGCAATCTGTGGAAAATCCATATCTGCTAGTTGAATGAGAAACACGTAATTTAAATCCTTTATCTTACATCGGACCACCATCTCCCTATTCCTGCCTTGGTACCTGCAAGAAGATTCTCTTTCATCTTCCCCTGGAGCATCGTCTACCAAATCTTGCTGGGAATATTTATCTTTCCATCTCCCTGGGAGCCCGATCTCCATCATCCTGCCTAGGAAGGACACCTTGGGACATCCTTCCAGAAAGCATCTTCTCCAGCATTTTGCCTAGGAATGCAACTCCCTAATCCTTCCAAGAATAGTGGTCCCCTACATCTTTCCTGGGACCTAAATTTCTGTCATCCTGCCTGGGAGTGCCAACTCCATCATTCAGAGAGGAAGCAAGGCCTCCCTCATTCTGCTCTCAGCCACTGTTTCTCTCATTCTGCCTGGTAGCACAGTATCCATCACTCACGTTGAATGGCCTTGAAGGCCATTTCCACCATTTTTCCTGGGAGCACCATTGTGGTTGTCATGTTTGCTGGCACTGTCTACGTCATCATCCTGGGAGCACTGTATCCTTCATCGTGCATGAATGTGAGGTATCCCTGATCCTCCTGGGAGGACAGTCTCCTTCATTCTGCTTTCCAGTGTGATCTCTGTCATACTTCCTGGGAGTACAACCTATGATATCTTGTATAGGGGATGAAGTCTGGCATACAGCCTGGTAGCCTGATTTCTTTCATCCTAATTGGGAGCTTCCTGTCCCTGGTCTTTTTTTTTTTTTTTTTTTTTTTTTTGGAATGCGATTTTTGTTGTTTTACCTTGGGGTGTCATCTCTGTCACCATGCCTGCAGCTATGATCTCTGTCTTTCATGTTGGAAGCGCCATATACATCATAATGGTGGCGCGCATGGTATCTTCAACCTGCCTGAGATCACGTTATCCACCATTGCCTGGGGATATGAACTACCTCATCCTGCCTGAAATCACCATTTTGTCATCCTGTGTAGGAATGCAAAATCTCTTATCCTGTGTGGCGGTGCATTCTCCATCATCCTTTCTGTGAGCTCATCCTTATTATCCTGCTTGAGAGCATGAAATCATTCATCGTACCTAAAAGCGCCTTGCCCTTCATTATACTTTGCAGTGTGATTTCCTTCAATTTTCCTGGGAGCACCATCTACCTTAGCCAGCCTCTGATCATGATCCACATCATGCTCCCCTGCATTGCTGTCTCTGCTGTACTGCCTCTGAGTGCTGTACCCTTCCTTCATCCTATCTGGGAGCACAATCTCCTTCAACCTGCCTGGGAAGTCAGTCGCTGACATCCTGTCTGGGAGTGCCTTCTATGTCATATTTGCTGGTATCATGTTCCCCATCATCCCGGCTTGGGATACAGTCTCCATCATCTTTCCATGGAGCACCATGTCTATACTCTGGTCTGGCAGCACAATATGTGACATCCTGCCTGCCTAGGAGTCCTGTATCCATCCTCCTGCCTCGAAGGGTCCTCTCCTTCATGATGCCTGGGAATGCAATCCCATAATCCTTCTTACAAGCACGATCTCTGTAATTCTGTCTGAAGGAATACCTCCAATTTATTATCTTGGAGAGCATTCTTGGTCGTCCTGAATGGGATCATTGTCTCCTTTATCCTTTTGGGAACAGATCTTCATCATCTTGCCTTGGAGCTCCCTCTTTCTAATCGTACCTAGTAACATGTTCTCCTCATTCCCACCCTGGAGCACTGTCTACATTTCCTACCTGAAAGTGCCTTCTCCTTAATACTGACCGAGAGCAAGAAACCATCGTTATGCCTAGAAAGGCTGCCTCTGTCATCCTGCCAGGGAACACAGTCTCCACCAGCCTGCCTAGGAGCAGTTCTACCTCATTCTGCTTGAGATAGCAATGCCAGTCATAATTAAGAGCTCCAAATGCATCATCCTATCTGAAAGCAATTCTGAGACATACTGTCTGGAACACAATCCTTATCATCCTGCCCAGGAGCTCCATTTCAGTCGTCCTACCTGGTAACACAATACCTTTCATCTTGCCTCAGAGCGCCTTATGGTCATTTACACTGCTAGAGCAATCATCCTCATACTGCCTGGGAGATCTGCCTCCATCATCCTGTCTGGGTGCCAGGGAGAAGGATGTGTTTCATCCTGACCTGGAGTTCTGTCTATGGTTCCTGCCTGGGAGTTCTTTTGTCATCCTTCCTTGGAGGTTTATCCCCACATCTTGCCTAGGAAGGTCATCTCTGACATCCTGCCAGGGAGCATCTTCTCCAGCATCTTGCCTGGGAGCACATCTGTCTCATTCTGCCTTGGTTGAATTTAGGATAATCTCTTTCTTCTTGCCCTGGGACATTTTCTTACAGCCCAGCCTGGAGCACGTATCCCTCACCCTTCCTGGGAGTGTGATCTCCATCATCTTGCCTCAGAATGCCAACTCTGTCATCCTTCCAGCGAACATTTCTGCCAACATCTTCCCTGGGAGCCTGTCTCCCTCATCGTGCCTGGAAGAAGAGTCGCCTCCATCTTTCCTGGGACCTCCAACTCTGTCATCCTGTCCAGGAGCGCCAAATATGTCATGCTGGCAGGAAGCTGAATCTCATTTGGAGCACCGTTTCTTTCATCTTGCCTTGTAGTGCAATATACGAATCCTGCTTGGAAGTCATTATATGCCTTTTTGCCTGACAGCACCATATCCATCAATCATCCTGGATGTGTGGCCACGAGTGAGGGTAGTCACCTTCATCCTGTTTTTCGGCATGCTCTCTGTCTCCCTTCCTGGGAGCAAAATGTACATCATCCTATTTATAGGATCATCTCCAACTTCCAGTCTGGGAGCCTCTTTTCAGTCATCCTACCTGAGAGCATGATTTCCTTTATCGTATTTTGGAGTGCCCTCTCCATCGTCTTTTTTTTTTTTTTTTGGCGGGGGAGAGGCACATGATTTGTTTTGTTTTACCTGGGAGTGCCATCTCCACTAGCCTGCATGGGACACGATCTCCATCCATCAGGGTGGAAATGCCATTCTGTCGTTGTGACAGGGTGTTTGGTCTCTGCATCCTGCCAGGGAACAGGATATCCACCAACAACTTGGGACACAAACTCCACCATCCTTCCTGAAAGCGCCCTTTTGCTACATGCATAGTAGAGCAATATCCCTTATCCTGTGTAGGAGCACCTTGTCCATCATCCTTTTTGTGAGTGTCATCCCCATAATCCTGCCTAGAGAAGCATCTCCTTCATCCTACCTGAGAGAGCAGTGTCCTCATGATCCTGAGAGTGTGATTTCCTTCCACCTGCCTGGGAGTGCCTTCTACCTTTTCCTGCCTCAGAGCCCAATCTCTGTCATGCTCCCTTGGTGCACCATGTCCTTTATCTTGTCTGGTCATATGATCTCCTTCAACCTGCCTTGGTCTCAGTCATCAACATCCTGCCTAGGAGCACCCTTTAAGTCATCCTTCCTGGTATGCTGTTCCCTGTCATCCTGCCTCAGAACGCCATCTCCATCAGTTGTCGTGGATCACCGGTTGCCCTATCACCTTCAACTGCCTTGGACTCAGTGTGTGGACATCCTGTGTGCGACCACCTTCTACATCATCCTTCCTAGTATCCTTTTCTCCATCATGCTGCCGTGGAATGCCATCTCCATCATCCTGCCATTAAGTCTGTATGCGTCCTACTGCCTTGGGAGCAGTATGCCTGTCATCCTGTCTTCCTAAAAGTGCTGAGTACGTCCTCCTTCTGGGAAAGGCCATATCCTTTATCATGCCATGGAAATCAATCTCCCTCTCATGATTGGGAGCATGTATTCTGTCATTGTGGCCTGAGGAAGATCTCTGACATATGTTCTGGGAGAGTGATCTCAGTCTTTTTGCCTGGGAGAATATCATCTCTGTTCTCCTTTTGGAAATTTAATTCACGTCATTTTGTCTGGGAACATCATCATGGTCATCCTTTATGGGAGCATAAACTCCCAATCCCCACCATGCAGCACAGTGCAGTTCCTGCCTGAGAGTCACTTCTGTGTCATAGTGACTGGGAGTGATAAACGCTTGTCCTGCCTTGAAAGGCTGTATATGGCATCCGCTCAGGAAGCACTATCTCTGTCATCTCGCCTAGGAGAATTTCCCCCTCATCTTGCCTGCTATAGTGATTGTCTTTCACATGCCTGGGGATTCCAAGTCCATCATCCCGCCTAGAAGCATGTTCTCTGACATGCTTTCTGGAACATGGCCTCTTTCATCCTGCCTGGGATCACTGTTTCAGTAATTCTCCCTGGTAGCACAATATCACTCAGCCTGTCTTGGAACAAACACCTTATGGTCTCTTACCCTGGTAGAGTAATCGTCGTTGTCCTGCCTGTGAGCACTGTTACCATCACCCTGCCTAGGAAGACCACCTCTGTCATCCTGCCAGAGATCATCTTCTCCACCACCTTGCCTGGGAGCACATCTCTCTCATCCTGCCTGGACGTGTGATCCCCTTCTTCTTCCCTGGAACCCCCATCTCTGTCATCAGGTCTGGTAGCACCAACTCTGTCATCCTGGTAGGAAAGACAACCTACCTCTTTCTTCCTTGGAGCGATGTTTCTCTCATCATGCCTGGGAGTGCATTATCCCTTATCCTGGCTTGGATAAGGGATATTTTCTGTCCTTTTGTCTGCGAGCTCCATTACCATCATCCTCACTGGGAACACCTTCTTTGTCATCCTTCTGGGGGTGACAAATCCATCATCCTCCCTGTGTGTGTGGTCCCTCTTATCCTCCTGGGAGGGCAGTCTCCATCATCCTGCTTTACAGCGTGTTCTCTGTCACCCTGCCTTGGAGCACGGTGTACGTTATCCTGTTTACAGGAAGATCTCTGACATCCAGTCTGGGAGTGTTATTTTGATCATAATACCTGGAAGTGAGACTTCCTTATTCCTACATGGGAGTGTCTCCTCCATAAGTCTTTTGGGAATGTGATATGTGTTGTTGTATCTTGCAGTTCCATCCCCATCACCCTGGATTTGGACACCATCTCCGCCTGACAGGTTGGAAGTGCCATCTCCATCATCCTGGCAAGGTGCCAGGTATCCGCATTCTGCCAGGGAACATGGTATCCACCGTTGCCTGGGGACAATAACTCCATCATCCTGCCCAGGAACACAATTTTGTCATTCTTCCTTAGAGCTCACTATCCCTTTTCCTGTGTTGGAGCACTTTCTTCATCATCCTGTCTGGCAGCACAATTTCATTCACTCTACTTCAGGGTGCTGTGTCTTCCATTATGCTTGGCAGGATGATTTCCTTAGAGCTTCTTGGAGGGCAGTCTATCATATCCTGCCTTGGAGCAGGCTCTTCATCATGCTCTCTTGGTCTGCTGTGTCTGTTGCGCTTCCTGGGAGCACAGTATGCTTCAGCCTACCTCCGAGCAAAACCTCCGTCAACCTTCCTGGGAACCAAGCATCCGATGTCCTGCCTCGGGGTGCATTTCACCTCACCTTTACTGCTATCGTGTTCCCCACCACACTGACTTTGAACACTGCCCCATCATCTTGCCATGGACCAGGATCTCCATCCTCCTCCTCCCTGGGAGCATTATCTCCTTCAACATGCCTGGGCCACCTTCTCTTTCATCATACCTGGGAGATTTGTGTCACTTAACTTGCCGAGGAGTGCAATCCTCATCCTCCTTTGGAGCACAGAATCCATCCTTCCTGGGAGCATGATCTCCTTCAATTGGTTTGGGAACCCAGTCTCTGATCTCCTGCCTGCCTGGGCGTGCCCCCTACATCATTCTCCTGATACCATATTTGCCATCACCCTGCCTTGGAACACCATCTCCATCATTTTGGCATGGAGCGCCATCTCGGTACACCTGCCTGGCAGTACTGTATCTGTCATTACGCCTGCCTGGGAGTGCTTTGTATGTCCTCCTGCCTGGAGGCTTGATGTTACTCATCCTGCTGTAAGTACTGCCTCGGTCCTCCTGACTGGAAGACGCATCTCCTTCAGGATGCCTGAGAACACAGTCTCTCTCATCACGTCCAGTAGCACAGTCTCTACTGTTCTGACGAGAGGAAGATCTCTGACAAATGCCTGAGAGAGCCATCTCAGTCTTCCTTCCTGGGATAGTCATGTCCATTCTACTTTAGGGAAGGTGATTTCCAATATCTTGACTGGGAGTGCCCTCTTTTCATCCTGACTCACTGCATGAATTCCTAGTTTCCTTTCTGGAGTGCAGTCGATGCTTCTTACCTGAGAGGACTTTCTCCCTCATACTGACTGGGGTCAAGAAACCATCACACTGCCTAGAAAGGCAATCATCGTGCCTGGTAGTAATTCTCCAATGTACTGTATGTAACACAATCTCCATCAACCTTCCTGGGAGTGCTGTTGTGGCCACCCTACCTGGTAGCATAAAATCCCTAATCATGCCTCAGAGTGTCTTGTGGTCATTGATCCTGGTAGAGCAATCACCATCATCCTGCCTGGGAACACCATCACCCTCTTCTTGCCTCTGTACCTGGGACAATGATCTCTTTCATCCTGCCATGGAGAGTCATCTAACAAATCCTGCATGGGGGTGCTTATTCGTCCTTCCAGAAAATGCAGTCTCCACCATCCTGCCTCAGATTGCCGTCTGCATCATGCCACCAGAGGGCATCTTCCCCAACACCTTGCCTGGGAACACGTCTCCTTCATCTTGCCTGGAAGAATGGTCCCCTTCATCTTGCAAGGAACCGCCAACTCTGTCATTCTGCCCAGGAGGACCAAATCCTTTTCATCCTGGCAGAAACCACCATCTCCCGCGTTCTACCTTAGGGCACCATTTCTCTCATCTTGCCTGGCAGTGCAATGTCCCTCATCCTGCTTCAGAGGTCTTTATCGACATTTCGCCCTGGGAGAGCCATATCTGTCATCCTGCCTGGGTGGATGGTCTCCCTCTCCCTCTTGACCTGAAGGAGTTCAGTGTCCTTCATCATGCCTTATAGCATGATCTGCCATCCTGTCTGGAAGCATGCTCTTCATCCTGTTCAGATGACGATCCCCAACATCCACCATGGAACTGTGTTTTTTGTCATCCTTCCTAGGAGTGCTATTTCTTTCATCTACTTGGGAGCATCCTCTCCCTCATACTTTTTGGGAACATGTTTTCTGTTCTTTTACCTGGGAGTGCTTACTGGGGCATGACCTCCATCCTTCAGGGTAGGAGCTCAAGCTCCGTCATTGTGGTGGGGAGCATGGCATCTGCATACTGAATGGGAACACGATATCCACTCTTACCTAGGGACACAAACCCCATCATCCTGTCTGAAAGTGCCATTCTGTTATTTTGCCGAGGAGCGCAATGTCACTGTAGGGACCATTTCTCCACCATCCTTTTTGAGATTTAGTCTCCATCATCCCTTCTGAGAGCAAGGTATCATTCACCCTACCTGAGAGCTACAAGTTCTTCATTAGGCCTGGGCGTCCTATTTCCTTCAAACTGACTAGGAGCACTGACTATCTTCTCCTGTCAGTTGTGAACTCCATCATGCTCCCTTGGTGTGTCGTTTCTTTCATACTTCCCAGAAGCCCTATGTCCTGCTTTCTGCCTGGGACCATCATCTCCTTCAACCTGTTGGGGCAACTCAGTCTCGAAATCCTGCCTGGGAACTCCTTCAACGTCTCCATTTCTGGTATCGTGTTACATGTCACCCTGCCTTGGAACACCATATTCATCAACCTGGCCATTAGGTGCCGTCTCGGGTTTACTCCCTGGGAGCACTATATCCACCATTTTGCCTGGCTAGGAGTATTGTGTAGGTCCCCCTGCCTGGAGGCCTTATTTCTTCCATCGTCCGTGGAAGTGCTGGCTCTGTCTTCCTGCCTGTAAGGGGGATTTGTTTCTTGATACCTTGAAATGCACTTTCCCTCAACATGCCTGGGAGCGTGATCTCTGTCATTCTACCTAGAAGAGGATCTCCAAAATATTAATTGGCAGAGCAATCCTGGTCTTCATGCCTGGGAGCATTTTCTCCTTTTGGGAATGCGATTTCCATCATTTTGCCTGTGAGCACCCTCTTTGTCACCCTGACCGGGATCATGATCTCCTACTTCCCACCTTGGAGTGAAGACTACAACTCTTGCCTGACAGTGCCTTCTGCCTCATACTGTCAGGGAGAAAGAAATTGTCATCATGACTAGAAAGGCCACCTCTATCATCCTGCCAGGGGGCACTATCTCTTTCATCTGGCTTAGGAGTGCTTCTCCCTTGTCCTGCCTGGGAGAGTGATGTCCTTCATCCTATTTTGGAACTACAGGGTAATCCAGCGTGGAAACGAGGTATGAGACATACTGTCTGGAACATGATCTCTGTCAACCTGTCTGGCAGCGTTTTCCTCATACTACCTGATAGCACCATATCTCACATCCTGCCACGGAGTGATGTACAGTCATTTACCCTTGTGGAGCAATCATGGTAATCCAGCCTCAGAGCACAATCACTAGCATCCTGCCTAGGAAGTCTGTATCAGTCATTTTACCTGGGAGCATCTTTTCCAGAATCTTACCTGTGAGTGTTGTCTCCCTCATCTTGCCTGGAAGTATGGCCCTCCTCCTCTTGCCTGGAACCACCATCTCTGTTGTTCTGCCTGGGAGTGCCAACTGCTTCCTCTTGGCAGGATGAATAATCTCCCTTATTCTGTCTTGGAGCACCATTTCTGTCCTCTTGTCTGGTAATGCAATATCAGCCATCCTGCCTTGGAAGGCCGAATCTGTTAATTTGCCTGGAAACATTATTGTCATCCTCATGCCTGGGAGTGCCTACTTTGTCAGTCTCTTTGTAGCCCTGTTTCCATCATCCTGCCTGGGGGCATGGTCTCCTTGATCCACTTGGGCAAGTAGTCTCCTTAACCCTGCTTTACAGCATGATATCCGTCACCCTGCCTAGGAGTGTGATAAACATTATCCTGTTTAGAGCATGAACTCCAAAAGCCAGCCTGGGACAGTGGTTTTGGTCATCTTATTTCAGAGCATGATTTCCTTCATCCTATTTGGGAGTGTCCTCTCCATCACGCTTTATGGTAAAGTGATTTCTTTTGTTTTACCTGGGAATGCTCTCCATCACTTTGCTTGGAGGCATCATCTCCGTCCTTCAGGGGGGAAGCAATATCTCCATCTTTGTGGCAGGAAGCATTGTAAAGGCAGCCTTCCAGTGAACACGATATGCACCATTGCCTGGGGACACAAACTACATCATCCTACTTCAAAGAGCCATTCTTTTATGTTGTCAAGGAGTCCAATATCCCTTATCCTGTGTAGGAGCACCTGCTCTGTCATCCTTCCTGCTAGAGCAGTCACTGTCATCCTTTCTAGGACCACAATACCTTTCATCCTACCTGAGAGCGCTGTGTCCTTCATTATGCCTGTGAGTGTATTTTATTCAGCTTTCCTGGGAACACCACCTGATTTATCTTGCCTTGGAATGAGATCTCCATCATGCTTCAGTGGTGTGCGGGATCTGCTGAACTGCCTGCGAGCGCTATGTCCTTCAGGTTTCTTGGGAGCATGTTCTCCTTCACCTGCCTTGGAACTCGGTCTCTGACTCATGCCTTGTAGTGTCTTCTCCCTCATTCTTCCTGGTATCATGTTCCCTGTCCTCCTGCCATGGAACACCATCCCTACCTTTTGCCATGGAGAGCACCTCAGTCTTCCAGCTTGGCAGCACAATATCGGTCATCCTGCATGCCTATGGATGCTCTGTGCAATCTCCTGCCTAGAGGGCCACCTCTTTCATGATGCCTGGGAATGCAATCCCCATCATCCTATATGTGAGCGTGATCTCCTTCACTCGGCCTAGAGGAAGATCTTCGACTTATCCTTGGAGAGCAATCGTGTTCTTCCCGCATGGGATCATCACCTCTATTCTCCTTCTGGGAACGTGATTTCCATAATTTGTTCTGGGGCAACCTCTTTGTCACTCTGCCTGATAATACGATCCCCTACTTCTTGCCCTGGGGCACAGTCTAGGATTCCTTGCTGAGATTGCTTTCTTTGCCATCCTGACTGCGAGCAAGAAAAAAAAAATATCATTCTGCCTAGAAAGGCTGTCTCTGTCATCCTGTCAGGGAACACAGTGTCCATCATCCTGCCTAGGAGCGATTCTCACTCTCCTTTCTGCCTGGGAGAGTGATGTACTTCATCATAGTTAGCAGCACCAACTGCATCACCCTCCCTGGAAGCAAGTTCGTAGACATACTGTCTGGAACATGACCCTCATTATCCTGCTTGAAAATGTTTCACTCATCCTGAGAGATGACCCTTCTTTGTAGCACAATATCCCTCATCTTGCCTCAGAGCACCTTACAGTCATTTACCCCGTCAGAACAATCATCATCATCATCATCATCATCATCATCATCATCATCATCATCATCATCATTTCTGGACAGCCACCTCCACCATCCTGTTTCGGTGACTGGGAGAAGAATCTCTTTCATCTTGCCCGCAAGCACCTTCTCGGAATACTGCCTGGGAGCACTTATTTGTCTTCTTCCTGGGAGCATGATCTCCATCATCCTGCCTAGGAAGGCAGTGTCTGTCATCCTGCCAGGGAGCATGTTCTACAACATCTTGATTGGGTGCTCATCTCCCTCAATCCTGCCTGGAAGAGTGTTCTCCTTCGCCTTTCCTTTGGCTGGCTTCTCCATCACACTACCTCAGTGCCTGGGAGAATGGTCTCTTTTACCCTGTCCTGGGGCATGGTGTACCAAACCCTCCTGCGAGTGGTTATCTATCTTCCTTCCTGGAACCACCGTGTCCAACATCCTGCCTCAGAAGACCATCTCCTTCATCCTGCCAGGGAGCGTATTCTCCAACATCTTGCCTAAGAGAGCACCACTCTTATCCTGCCTGTAAGAGTCGTTACCTTCATCTTGCCACGGACCCGCCATCTTTGTCATTATGCCCAAGGGCGCCAACTCCAGCATCCTAGAAGATCTCACTTGTTTCTCCCATCCTGCCTGGTATTAAAATATTCCTCATCCCTGTGAGGGCCTTATCTTTCATTTTCCCCAAGAGCACCATATTAATAATCTTGCCTGGGTGCATGGTCTCCCTGTTCCTCCTGACCTGAAGGAGGGAAGTCTCCTTCATCCTGCTTTGCGGAGTGATCTCTGTGATTCCGTTGTGAGCATGATCTATGTCATCCTGTTTCATGGACGATCTCCACTATCCAGCCTCAGAACATGTTTTTAGTCATCCTACCTAAGAGTGTTATTTCCTTCATTCAACTTTGGAGCATATTCTCCGTAATCTTTTTTGGGAACGTTATTTGTATTGTTTTACCTGGATTTCCATCTCCTTCAGCCTGCCGGGGACATGAGCTCCGTCCTTCAGGATGGAAGCGCCCTCTTCACCATCATGGCAGGGAGCATGGTGTCCACATCCTGCCTGGGAACATTATATGCACCATACCCTGGGTACACAGACTCCATCATCCCGGAAAGGGCCGTTCTCTTGCCTAGTAGCACAATATGGCTTATCCTGTGTCAGAGCACCTTCTCTGTCTTCCTTTTTGCAAGTGCAGTTTCCATCATCCTGCCTGAGACCATGATATCCTTCCTCCTACCCAAGAACACCATGTCTTCTATTATACCTCGGAATGTGATTTCCTTCCACCCACCTTCAAATGCCATCTACGTTAGCTCCTCTAGGAGCACAATCTTCATCATGCTTTCTTGGTGTGCTGTGTCTGTTTTACTTCCAGGGAGCACCGTGTCCCTCATCCTGCCTGGTTACATGACCTCCCTCAAGCTACCTGGATACTAAGTCTCCAACTTCCTGCCTCGGAAAGTGTTTTCTTCATCCTTCCTGCTATCATTTTTCCTGTCCTCCTGTTTGGACCTAGTCTCCCTCATCTTCCTTTGGAGCACCATTGGTGTCTTTTTGCCTGGAAGTACTTAGCCGTCCTCCTGCCTGCCATGGAGTGCTGTGTCCATCCTCCCGTGTGGAGTTCCAATCTCTGTAAATCTTCCTTGGTAGTTCCATCTGCTTCCTGCAGTCTGGAAGGGACATTTTCATCATAATGCCCAGGAACACAAGCCCCCTCATCATGCCAGGGAATACAATCTTTCACATTTGCCATGTATAGAATGTCCAATCCCCCCCCCCCCCCCCCCGGGATATCACTCTCTCCCTTCCTGTCTGGGAGTGTAATCTCTGATCTCCTTTCGGGAAGGTTATTTACATCATTTTACTGGGAGCACCCTCTCCATCATTCTGTCTGGGATCATGATCTCCATCTGCCGGCCTTGGAGGCTCTTCTACAATTCCAGCGTGTGAATACATTCTCTGTCATACCGACTGGGACCAAGAAACCATATTCTGTTTTGAAAGGCCATGGATATCATCTTCCCAAGGAGCACCATCTCTATATTATGCTGCCTACAAGTGCATCCCTCTCTCATGCCTGGAAGAGGGATCTCCTTCATCATACCTGAGAGAGACATCTCCATCATCCTGACAGGAAGCATGTTCTCCAACCTATTGTCGGGAACATGATTTGCATCAGCCCACCTGGGAGCAACGTATTTGTCATCCTATCTGGTAATGCAGTAACCCTCTTCCCGCCTCAAATGCCTTACTGTCATTTACCCCAGTAGAGCCATCATTGTCTTCTTGCCTGAGATCCTGTCTCCATCTGAGATCCATCAGATCCTGAGATACTGTCTCAGTGCCTGGAAGAAATATCCCTTTTATCCTACCATGGAGTGCTCTCTATGAATCCTCCTGGGAGCACTTATCCGTCATCCTCCCTGAGAACATATATCCATCATCTTGACTAGGAAGACCATCTCCATTATCCTGAAAAGGAGCGTCTTCTTCAGAATCTTGCCTGGGGGCATGTCTCCCTCATTCTCCCTGGAAGAGTGGTCCCCATCATCTTGCCTGGGAGCACCAATCCATCATCGTAGCAGGAAACATAATATCCTTCGTTCTTTTTATTATTATTATTATTATTATTTTTAATTTACATCCAAATTAGTTAGCATGTGGTACAACAATGATTTCAGTACTAGATTCCTTAGTGCCCCTTTACCCATTTAGCTCACCCGCCCTACAACCCCTCCAGTAATCCTCAGTTGGTTCTCCATATTTATGAGTCTCTTATGATTTGTCCCCCCATGTTTTTATATTATTTTTGTTTCCCTTATCTGGTGTTCACCTGTTTTGTCTCTTAAAGTCATCCTATGCGTGAATTCATATGACTTTTGTCTTTCTGTGACAAATTTCACTTAGCATAATGCCGTCCAATCCCATCCACATAGTTGCAAATGGCAAGATTTCATTCGTTTTGATAGCCGAGTAATACTCCATTGTGTGTGTATGTATGTAAGTATGTATGTATGTACGTATGTATGTATGTATGTATGTATGTATACATATATATACACACACACACATATATATATAGATATGTATGTGTATATGTATATCTATCTATATATATATCTGTATATATCTATATCTATATATCTATATCTATATCTATATCTATATCTATATCTATATCTATATCTATATCTATATCTATATCTATATCTATATCTATATCTATATCTATATCTATATCTATATCTATATCTATATCTATATCTATATCTATATCTATATCTACCTCTACCTCTACCTCTACCTCTACCTCTACCTCTACCTCTACCTCTACCTCTACCTCTACCTCTACCTCTACCTCTACCTCTTTCTCTATCTCTATCTCTATCTCTATCTCTATCTCTATCTCTATCTCTATCTCTATCTCTATCTATCATCTATATCTATATCTATCTATAAATATATATCTATCTATATCTATATATCTATATCTATATCTATATCTACATCTCTATCTCTATCTCTATCTCTATCTCTATCTCTATCTCTATCTCTATCTCTATCTCTCTCTCTCTCTCTATCTCTATCTCTATCTCTATCTCTTTCTCTGTCTCTGTCTCTATCTCTATCTCTATCTATCTCTATCTCTATCTCTATCTCTATCTCTATCTCTATCTCTATCTCTATCTCTATATCTAATCTTTTTTATCCATTCATCCATTAATGAATAGTTGAGCTCTTTCCTTAATTTAGCTACTGTTCATAGTGCTGCTATAAACATTGGGGTTCATGTGTCCCTTCGAAACAGCACCCTTGTATCCCTTGGATAAATGCCTACTAGTGCAATTGCTGGGTCATAGGGTAGTTCTATTTCTTTTTCTTAGGAACCTCCATACTGTTTTCCAGAATGGTTGCACCAGCTTGAATTCCAACCAACAATACAAAAGAGATCCTCTTTCTCTGCATCCTCACCAACATCTGTTGTTGCTTGAGTTGTTAATGTTAGCTATTCTGACGGGTGTAAGGTGGTATATCATTGTGGTTTTGATTTGTATTTCCCTGATGATGAGTGAAGTTGAGCATTTTTTCATGTGTCTGTTGGCCATCTGGATGTCTTCTTTAGAGAAGTGTCTATTCATGTCTTTTGCCCATTTCCTCACTGGATTATTTGTTTTATGCATGTTGAGTTTGATAAGTTCTTATAGATTTTGGATACTAATCTTTCTCTGATATGTTGCTTGCAAATGTCTTCTCCCATTCTGTCAGTTGCCTTTTAGTTTTGCCGATTGTTTCCTTTGCTGTGCAGAAGGTTTTTTTCTTTGTTTCTTGTTTGTTTGTTTGTTTCTGTTTTTGTTTTTTACATGGTCCTATTAGTTCATTTTTGCTTTTGTTCCCCTTGCCTCTAGAAATATGTTGAGTAAGAAGTTGCTGCAGCCAAGATCAAAGATGTTTTTTCCTGCTTTCTCCCTGAAAACCTCCCTCATTCTTACTTGGTGCATCATTTCCCTCATCCTGCATTGTAGAGCAAAATCCCTCCTGCTGGTTTGGAGAGGCTTATCTGTCACTTTGTCTGGGAGAGCCATTGCCACCTTCTCGCCTGAGAACACCTTCTTTGTCATCCTCCTGGGAGTGCCATATCCATTATCATGCCTGGGTGCATGGTCTCCATACTCCTGCTGGGAGGGTAGCCTCCTTCACCCTGCTCTGTAGCATGATCTCTATCATCCTGCCTGAGAGAATTACCTAAGCCTTCCTGTTTAGAGGATGATCACTCATATTAAGACTGAGAGTGTGGTTTTGGTCATTCTACCTGGGAGTGCAATTTCCTTCATTCAAATTGGGAGCATCCTCTCCATCATCCTTTTTGGAAATGAGATTTACCTTGTTTTCCTTGGAGTTCCATATCCATCACCCTGGTTGTGTTCCATATCCATCACCCTGGATATGTGGTTCCATATCCATCACCATCTCTGCCCCACTGGTTGGAAGCAACATTTATGGCTTCATGGCAGGGAATGGGCTAACTACCTCCTGCCGGTAATACTATGTCCATCATTGCATGGGGACACAGATTCCATACTCCTGCTTGAAAATGCCATATTGTCATCCTGCTTTGCAGGATAAGTGACAATTTATCCTGAGGAGTTATACTTGTAATGTGCTGTGAATTCAGTATGTGTTATCACATTGCTGATGCATGTGGGTATACTGGATGAGAAATAACTTTCAGTATAGGTGAAGAAGGCATTCCGTTTCTTTAAACTCCTACACAATCATGCATCGCTTTGATTGTAGTTTTAGTGAAATGTCATTTATTTCTAGATTTAAAAAATGGGTTAGTGGGCATGGGATTTGCAAAGGCACAATATAGAAATGATGTTTGCGACCTGACGGACTTAGACCTTTCCCCGACAAGTATTCCTTGTCCTATGTGGGAGTGCTCCTCCGTCATCATTCCTTTGAGCAGCAGTCGTCATCTTCCTTCATGGGAGGACATATTGTTTCTACATGAGAGCACCATGTCTTTCATTTTTCCTGAGAGTATGACCTCCTTCAACCTTCCTTGGAGCGTGGTCTACCTAATCTTGCCCCAGAGCATGATCTCCATTATGCTCCCTTGGCATCCCATGTCTGTCATACTGCTGGGGAGCACAGCATCTTTCAGCATGCCTAGGGGCATTATCTCCTTAAACCTGCCTGGGAATCTCAGTTTCTAAATTCCTGCCTACGAGAACCTTGTACATCATCCTTCTGCCATCGTGTCCCCCATCATTCTGCCTTGGAATACCGTCTCCATAATGTTGATATGGAGCACTCTCCCCATGTCCTCCTTCCTTAGAGCACCTTATCCTTCATCATGCCTGCCTAGGAGTGCTGTATACATCATTTATCCTGGGACCTCACTTTTTGTCATCGTTTCTGGAACCATGATCTACTACTTTCCGCCCTGGGGTGTATTTGGCTGTCATTCACCCTTGACAATGTGCAGTGCTATTATTATCAGAGCTTTATTAGGGTAAGATACAATTAAAATTAATTTTCTTAGGTATCCATAATACAATTGTTTTATGAAGTGGTGTTTTGTCTTTAGCAATTGAGATTTTTTATGTTTATGATCTTCGTGTTTTTTTTTTTTTTATGTCCCTATATTTGGATTCACATCACCTGACTTCAGTTTATCGTGAGGATCTATACTTGTAATGTGCTGTGAATTCAGTACGTATTATCACATTGCTGATGCATGTGGGTTTACTGCATGAGAAATAACTTTCAATATAGGTGAAGAAGGCATTCCTTTTCTTTAAACTCGTACACAATCATGCATTGGTTTGATTGTAATTTTAGTGAAATGCCATTTATTTCTAGATTCAAAAAATGGGTTAGTGGGCATGGGATTTGCATAGCCACAATATAGAAATGACGTTTGCGACCTGAAGAACTTAGACCTTTCCCCGAGTCAGGATGAGAGAGGTGACACTCTCAGGCAAAAAAACAGAAGAAAGCATCATAGACAGAATGATCCCAAGTAAGATGAAGGAAACCGTGCTCCCATGATGGATGTAAGAGATCATTCTCTAAACGGGATGACAGAAATCGTCCTCCCACACAGGGGGACAGAGATCATGTGCAAAGCAGGATGAAGAAAATAGTTCTCTCAGGATGATCAGGGAGACCATGGACACAGTAGGATGACAGATACGTTGCTCCCAGGAGGATGACAAAGAAGGTGCTCCCAGGCATGATGATTACAATGGCACTCCCAAGCAAAATCACAGAAAAGACCCTGCAAGACACGATGAGGGATATTGGGCTACCAGGCAGGATGAGAAAAACGGTGTTGCAAGGCAGAACAAGGGAGATCATGCTTCCTGTGAACGTGATGGTGTTTGCCTTCCAGGCACAATGACAGAGATGGTTGTCCCAGTAAAGAGGAAGGGGACTACTCTTCCAGTCAGGATGAGGGAAATGTACTCCCAGGGAAATTCTGGAGAAGTTTCTCCCTTGAAGAACAATGGAGACAGCCTTCTGAGACAGGGTGATGTACATCATGCTCCCAGAAGTGTGACAGACAAGCACTGCCAGGCATGTTTGGTCAGTGAGGGGTACTGTGCCTCCAGGTGGGATGAATAAAGGACAGTTCTGGGCAGGATGATGATGACCATATTCTACACAGGATGTCTGAGAACTCACTTCCTTACAGAATGGTGCAGTTGGCCCTCCTAAGCATGACGAAGGACATTGTTCTCCCAGGCCATATGAGGAAGAATCACTCCTAGGCAGGATTATGGAGACTGTGCTCCCTGGCAGGATGATAGAGATGACCTTTCTATGCAGAATCATGATGTCCCACTCCCAGTAAGTATGACAGAGAGACGCTCTCAGGCAGGAATTGTAGACTGCATTCCAGCACAGAAATTAGGAGATCATGCACCCTGAAAAGATGACAAAGCAGGAGCTCCCAGGGGGGAGAAAATGATGGGAATCAGGTTCGTGAAGAGGGAATGGAGATGATGCAGGAACACCTAGATAGCTCTCCAAGGCAGTAAATCCAAGATCTTCCTCTAGACACAATTACAGAGATTGTGCTGTCAGGCAGGATGACAGGCATAGCAACCAAGGGAGCATGATGGAAATCGCTCTCCAAGACAAGATAAGGTAAACGGCACACCCAAGCAAGTTGGAGGTAATCACACTCCCAGTTATAATGAAGTGCGCAGCACTCTCAAGTATGATGAATGATATCCTGTTCTCAAGAAGGGTAACGGAGATGCGCTAGCAGGAAGGATGACGGAGAAGGCACTCCCACACAGGATAAGAGATATTGCTCTCCTGGCCAAGATGACAAAACGGTGCTTCCCAGGAGGATGATGGAGTTCATGACTCCAGACGATGGTGGATGTCATGTTCCTATGAGTGATGTGAACACCACGCTCTCAATCAGGATGACAGAGATGGCCTTTCCAACCTGAAGGACAGATATTATTCTCAGTCATGGTAATGGAGATGGCATTTCCAGTTAAAACAAAAGAAATAGTTTTTCCAAATGGATGTTGGAGAGGACACTCTCCAGAAGGATTAAAGAAATCGCAATTCCATGTAGGATGTCTGAAATAAAGCTCTCAAGTTATCAGTAAAAAAAAAAAAAAATCATGCTCAGAACAGGATAACGTAGATCTTTCTCCAAATTAGGATGAATGAGACTTCCACCCCAGGTGGATTAGCGAGATCATGCATCCTGGCAGGATGATGGAGACATTGCTCCAAGAAGAAAGACAAAGAAGGTAGTCCCAGACATGAGGACCACAATGGCCCTCCCAGGAAAAATGATGGATTAGGCCCTCTAAGGTAGGAATATGATACTGCACAACTATGGTGGATGACATAAATGGTTCTCCATGGAAGAAAAAGGGAGATCATGCATTCTGCAAGGGCGAAGGAGTTGGCACTCTCAAGCAGGATGACAGAAATGGCACTCCCAGGTAAGATGAAGGGGACCATTCGTCCAGGCAGGATGAGGGAGATGCACTCCCAGGCAAGGTATGGAGAAAATGCTCCTTGGCGGGATGAAAGAGATGAGCTTACCTACACAGGATGCAGGGTAGTACCCACCCAGGAAGGATGACAGTTACGTCCTCCCATTTGGATGACAAAGAATGCACTCAGAGGCAGGGTAATGGCAAGGAGGATGGAGATAGCACTTCCAGGATGGATGACATAGATCATACCTCCAGATAGGAGGATGGACACAGGTTTCCTAGGCAGGCAGGAGGATAGATATTGTGCTCCCAGGGGGAAAAAAAAAAGATAGAGACAATGATCCAAGGTAAGATGATAGAGATAGTGTTCCAAGACAGGAGGATGGGGAAAATGATAACAGGAAGCGTGACATAGAAGGCACTCTGAGACAGGATGTCATACACTGGGTATCCAGGTAGGTTGGAGGATATTGTGCATCCAGGCATGATGAGAGACATGGCCTTCCCTGGAAGTACGATAGACATGATACACCACAAGAGCATGATGGAGATCGTGCTCTGAGATGAGATAATTGAGAAGGCACTCCCAGTCTGTGAAGGTAATCACACATTCAGGTACAATGAAGGGCGGGACACTCTCAAGTAGGGTGAGTAATATCATGCTTCAAGACATGATGACTGAGACTGTGCTTGCAAAAAAGATGAAGCGGAGGCTTTCCCACGCAAGATAAGGCATATTGTGCTCCTAGACAGGTTGTCGTAAGAGCACTTTTATTCAGGAAGATGGAGTTCATGTCCCCAGGTGATGGTGGATATAGTATAACCAGGAACTATGTGGCTTCCACGCTCCCTGCTTCAATGACAGATGGTGTTTCCACCTTGAAGGAAGGAGACCATGTCCCCAGGCAGGGTGACAGAGCTCGCTACTCAGGCAAAACGATAGAAATTGCATTCCACATGTGGATGGTGGAGAGTCCTCTCCCATGCAGGATGAAGGACATCTCACTCCCAGGTAGAATGTCTGAAAACATGCTCCCAGACTGGATTTCTGAGATGGCCATCTAAACAGGATGACATGGATCCGCACCCAGGCAGCATGACAGAGATCATGATCCAAGGCAGGAAGAAGGATACCATCCTTTTTCAGGAAAAGGGGGACAGGGAGACCACACACCTAGGCAGGATGATGGATATGGTGCTCCCAGACAAAAAGAGAGATAAGGCCCTCCATGACAGGATGAGGGATACTTCCCTACCAGAGAGGATGAGAGAAATGGTTCCCCGTGACAAAAGTGAGTTTGTGCTTCCTGCCACGATGACAGAGTTGGCGCTCCTGGGAAGCATGACAGAGGTAGAGGTCCTAGAGATGAAGGGGACCACTATTCCAGGCATGGTGAGAGAGACATGTTCATAGGCAAGATGTTGGAGAACATGCTCCCTGGCCTGATGAAGGATATGGTCTTATGAGGCAGGATGGTGAAGATCATGTCCCCATGATGGATGACAAATAAGTGCTACCAGGCAGGTTTCTTAGACGGCACTCCAGTGCAGGATGAAAAGAAAAACCATTCTCCCAGGCACCAAGACAGGACGACGGAGATGGATGTCCCATGCAGGATGAAGGTAACCACTCTTCCAGGCGGGATAAGGAGATGTGCTCCAGGGAAAATGTTGGAGAAGATGCTCCCTGGTTGGATGATGAAGACAGTCTTCATAGGCAGGATGCTGGAGATTGTGCTCTGAGGAAGGGTGACAGATATGCAGTCCCAAGTAGAATTTGTAGATGGTACTCCAGCGTACTGATGAAAGAGGTGCTTCTTCCAGACCCTGATATAGGATGAAAGAGATGATGCTCCCAAGCAGGATGACGATGATTGTTCCAGCAAGGTAAATGACCATAGGGTTCTCTGAAGCAGGATGCAAGATATGTGCTACCAGGTAGGATGAATAAAACAGCAATCCCAGGCAGGTTGACCAACATCATGTTCCCGACGGTATGTCTGAGAACTTGAATTCCAGACAGAATGAGATAGTTCGTGTTGCTAAGCATGATGAAGTACGTCACTCTCCCAGGCTGGAAGAGGGAGAGTCACCTGTGGTCGGGATTATGCAGACTGTGCTCAATGGCAGGATGAAAGAGATGGCCTTTCTATGCAGAATTATGGTTTCTCACACCCACGAAGTATGACAGAGATGACACGTCCAGGCAGGAATTGTAGACTGCCCTATAGGGAGAAATGTTGGAGATCATGCTCCCTGGAAAATTTATGGAAATGATGGAAACCATTTTCCCAAAGGAGAAAAAGGTGACACTCCCATGTTAGGAGACTGGGATTCCTCCTCAAGGCAATAAATCAGAAACCTTACTCTAGACATAATTAAACAGATCATGCTCTCAGGCAGTATAAGAGACACAGCAACCAAGGGAACGTAATGAGTATTGTTCTCCAGGGCAGGAAAATGTAGACAGCACATCCAGGCAGATTGAATGTATTCACACTCCCAGGTATAATGAAGGATACTGCACTCTCAGCTAAGATAAATGATATCCTGGGGGAGGAGCCAGAAGGGCAGAACAGCATGGACGTTTTTTGTGTGTCTCACATCCATGAAATACAGCCAGACCAACAGTAAACCATCCTACACACCTAGAAACTGATTGGAAGTTTAACACAACAATCTGCACAACCTGAACCACATTATTCAGCAAGTATGCTACACAAAGGGCTGAACTTGGGGAGCAAGAGACTGGGGGAGGGAGAAAACATACGGGAAAAGGACACCTCCCCAAAAGCAGCTGGAGAGAAAGTAGAAAATTGGAAACACCCACAGGAACTAAACTAAAAAGGGAGAAAGGACCAAGGAGAAAGCAGAGGGTTTAAATTCCATGAAGACTGTAGACAAGGGGAGTTGCAAAGGCTGCAACTCCTCAGCTCGATACCTGGCAGTGCTCTGGTGGGAAAGGTGAATGCCCAGGAACAGAGTGGGGTCTGGGAGGTTCTTGGGCCACATGGGGAAAACTGGTTTCACTGCTGGAAGACCATTTGGTAGAGACTGTTGACGTCACCTGTTCCCAGCTGACCCTGGAAGACAGCCACATTTGCTGGTGCCGGGGCAAGGTTGTTGTGGGTGAAGCCTGGTGCCAGATCTGTGTTGCGATTTTCCGTAATCCCTGGAAAGCTGATGCTACACTGTCTCGCGATCTTTTTCGGGGGCGGGCTGGTACCTGGCCGCAGTGTCGGGACACTGACAACAGCAGAGTCTGGCGGGAATTCCTGGGTGCAGCCAACCTCCGCCATTGCTCATTTGGCCATTGCTCTGTGAGACCCTCCCACAGAGGGGTGCAACAGATCAAAGCCACAGTCTGTCAGAAGTAAGGGGCTGGGGAAAACAGCCGCATCTGAGACAAAACTTGGGACAGAGTACTGCCTGGGGCCTGGTCACGGAGAGTGCAAAAGTGGGGAGTGGATGAGAGCTGAAGATGGAGGACCGGTGAGCGATTGAAGATCCAAGAAAACAGACTGGGTAACTGGGTGGCGCCTTTTTCACCACTGGCACAATGCCTAGGCGCACCTAACAGCCCTGGAACAATCAACCACAGTAGGCTAGCAGCGCCATCTAGTGGAGAGCAGAGCTGTTACACGAAGCCTGCCCAACTGGGCCAACTTTGCTCTTCAAAAACAAAAACCTCATCCCCGGCTTAATTTGTGGACTACAAAGAGCTACATGGACTGATCTGTAGGGGAAAATGAAGCCATTTCAGTCCTACTTCAATCTGTGAGCACTTTTCATCTATTCATTTTTTTCTTTTTTTCTCTCTTTTCCTTTTTCTTTTTTAGAATTCTTTTGTTTTTCTTCAATACAGAAAGAAAAAATTTCATTTTATTTTCAATTTTTATTAAATATATCTGTCTTTAGTTTTTATTACTAAAATTTTTTCCTTGTGTAATTTTTTTCAAATTCTACTTTACTTCCATCATTTTATTTTAATCTACTTCAGTGTACTCACCTTTTCAAATTTTCAAGCAATTTCCTTTTTTTCTGTCTTTTTCTTTTTTCTCTTTTTCATTTCTTTTTTTCTTGAATGCAGAAAAACAGAGAAACTTCATTTGTACTTTAAAATTCTTTTAAAATATTTTATTTAATTTTTATTACTATGTTTTTTGCTTTTATATTTTCTTTTTCAAATTCCATCTTACTCCCATATTTTATTTCAACTACTACAGTGTATTCACTTTTACAAATTTTCAAACTATTTCTTTTTTTTGTTTTTTTATCTTTTTACTCATTCATTTCTTTCTTTTTTCTTAAATACAGAAAACTAAAACATTCATATTTCTTATTAACTTTTATTAAAAATATTTTTCTATAATTTTATACTATATTCTCTACTATTGCGAATAATTTTTTTCAAATTCTATTTTACCCACATCATCTCATTTTAGTCTACTTAAGTGCAATACTTTTCTCAAAATCTCAAACGATTTCCATCTTTTACCCCCCCCCCCTTTTTCTTCATTTCTCTAATCTGTCAAACCACGTTAACACCCAGACCAAAACACACCTAGGGTCTAGCATCATCTATTCGAAGTGTGTGTGTGTGTATGTGTGTGTGTGTGTGTGTGTGTAATTTTTGATTTTAATGTTATTTAATTTTAATTTTTTTTTAATTTCAATTTTTCTACTTCTTTAATTCCTTTTCTCCCTTCAAATGACAAAATAAAGGATTTCACCCCAAAGAAAGTCAAAGAAATGACAGCCAGGGATTTAACCAACACAGATACAAGAAACATGTCTGAACCAGAATTTAGAATCATGATAACAAGAATACTAGCTGCAGTCCAACATAGATTAGAATCCCCTTCTGCAGGGATAAGAGAAGTAAAAAATATCCAGAATTAAATTTAAAATGCTATAACGGTGCTGCAATCACAGATGGATGCAGTGGCGGTAAGGACGAACAAGGCAGAACAGAGAATCAGTTTTCTGAGAACATAGTGCACAAGCTTATAGAGAATAAAGAAGCAGAAACAAAGAGGGAGATTAAGACAAAAGAGCATGATTTAAGAAGTAGAGAAATCAGTGACTCATTAAAAAGGAAAAACATCAGAGTCATAGAGGACCCAGAGGAGGAAGAGAGAGAAATACGGGTAGAAAGATTATGTGAGCAAATCATGGCAGAAACTTTCCTAAACTGTGGAAAGATACAGACATCAAAATCCAGGAATCACAGAGGACTCCCATCAGATTCAACAAAAACTGACCATCAACAAGCCATATCATAGTCAAATTCACAAAATACTCAGGCAAGGAGAGAATAATGAAAGCAGCAAGGTGGGGAAAAAAAGTCGCTAACCTAGAAGGGAAGACAGATCAGGTTTTCAGCACACATATCCACAGAAACTTGGCAGGCCACAAAGGAGTGGAGAAATATATTCAGTTGGCTGAATTGAATGTGGCTGAAATAGAAAAATACGCAGCCAGGAATTCTTTACCCAGCAAGGTTGTCATTCAAAAATAGAAGGAGAGAGGGGCGCCTGGGTGGCGCAGTCGGTTAAGCGTCCGACTTCAGCCAGGTCACGATCTCGCGGTCCGTGAGTTCGAGCCCCGCGTCAGGCTCTGGGCTGATGGCTCGGAGCCTGGAGCCTGTTTCCGATTCTGTGTCTCCCTCTCTCTCTGCCCCTCCCCCGTTCATGCTCTGTCTCTCTCTGTCCCAAAAATAAATAAAAAACGTTGAAAAAAAAAATTTAAAAAAAAAAAAAAAAAATAGAAGGAGAGAGAAAAAGATTCCCATACAAACAAAAATTAAAGGAGTTTGTGACCAGTAAACCAGCCCGGCAAGGAATCTTAAGGGTGACACTCTGAGGGGAGAAAAGATGAAAATTATATATACATACATATAAATTATAATATATAATATAATAAAATATAATAATATGATATGAATGATATAATAATATAATATAATATAATATAATATAATGTAATGTAATGTAATGTAATGTAATGTAATATAATATAATATAATATAATATAATATAATATAATATAATATAATATAATAAATATAATATAAATGCAAAAATATGTATACATATACATACATATGTATATGTATAAATATATGTATATATGTATATATGTACATATATATGTATATACACATATATGTGTGTGTGTGTATATATATATATATATATATATATATACACACACCAAAAGGAACCAAAGACTAGAAAGGACCATAGAACACCACCAGATACTCCAACTCTACAAGCATCATAATGGCAATAAATGCATATCTTTCAGTACTCACTCTAAACGTCAATGGACTCAATACTCCAATCAAAAGATATGATGGATAAGAAAACAAGATCTATCTATATGTTATTTACAAAGGACCCCCTTTAGACCGAAAGATCCCTTCAGATTTAAAATAAGGAGGTGGAGAAGGCAGGAATAGCCATACGTCCATCAGACAATCTAGACTTTAAAATAAAGACTGTATCAAGAGATGCAGAAGGGCATATATCATAATCAAGGGGTCTATCCACCAACAAGACCTAAAAATTGTAAACAGTTATGTGCCAAATGTGGGGACCAGCCAAATATATAAATCAATTAAAAACAAACATAAAGAAACGCATCAATAGTAATACCACAATAGGAGGAGTCTTTAACACCCCACTAGCAGCAATGGACAGATCATCTAATCAAAAAATCAACACAGAAACAAAGGCTTTGAATGACACACGGGACCAGATGGACTTCACAGATATATTCAGAATAGCTCATCCTAAAGCATCAGAATATACATTCTTGTCTAGTGCGCATGGAACACTCTCCAGAATAGACCATATACTGGGAAACAAATCTGCCCTAAGTAAGTACAAAATGATCAAGATCATACCGTGCATATTCTCAGACCACAATGGTATGAAACTCAAATCAACCACAAGAAACAATTTGTAAAGGTAACACATACTTGGAGACTGAAGAACATCCTACCAAACGTTTAATGGGCTAACACAGAAGGGAAAGAGGAAATTAAGTATATGGAAGTCAAAGAAAATGATAGCACCACAACCGAAACATCTGCGATGCAGCAAAGGTGGTCATAAGAGGAACGTATATAACAACGCAGGGCTTCCTAAAAAAGGAAGAAAGATCTCAGAGACACAACCTAACTTTATGCCTTAAGGAGCTGGAAAAAAAAAAACAGCAAGTAAAACCCAAAAACACCACAAGACAGGAAATGACAAACATTTGAGCAGAAATTAATGTTATCAAAACCAAAAACAAACAAACAAACAAACAAAACAGTAGAACAGATCAATGAAACCAGAAGCTGGTTCTTTGAAAGAATTAACAAAATTGATAAACCACTAGTCAGTTTGACCAAGAAGAAAAAGGAAAGGAACCAAATAAGCAAAATCAAGAATGAAAGAGGTGAAATCACAACCAACACAACAGAAATACAAACAATAATAAGAGAATATTATGAACAATTATATGCCACTAAAATGGACTATCTGGAAGAAATGGACAAATTCCTAGAAATATATACACTACCAAAGCTGAAACAGGAATAAATAGAAAATGTGAACAAACCCATAGTCAGTAAGGAAATCGAATTAGTAATAAAAAAAAACCTGCCAAAAAAAAAAAAAAAAAAAAAAAAAAAGATTCCAGGGCCAGATGGTTTTCCAGAGGAATTCTACCAAACACTTAAAGAAGAGTTAACACCTATTCTCTTGAAACTGTTCCAAAAAAATAGAAATGGACAGAAAACTTCCAAACTCTTTCTATGAAGCCAGCGTTACCTTGATTCCAAAGCCAGACAGAGACCCCACTAACAAAGAGAACTATAGACCAAATTCTGATGAACATGGATGCAAAGTTCCTCAACAAGGTATTAGCCAACCTGATCCAACAATATTAAAAAAAAAAAAAAGTTATTCCCCACAACCAAGTGTGATTTATACCTGGGATGCAAGGCTGGTTCAATATCCACAAAATAATTAACGTGATTCATCACATCAATAAAAGAAAGGACAAGAACCATATGATCTTCTCAATAGGTGCAGAGAAAGCATTTGAAGAAATACAGCAACGTTTCTTGATAAAAGCTCTCAAGAAAGTAGGGATAGAAGGAGCCTAACTCGAGATCATAAAAGCCATATTGAACGACCCAACGCTAATATCATCCTCAAGAGGGAAAAACTGAGAACGTTCCCCCTAAGGTCAGGTACAAGACAGAGATGTTCACTATCTCCACGATTATTCAACATAGAATTAACTGGAAGTCTTAGCCTCTGCAATCAGGCAACACAAAGAAATAAAAGGCATCCAAATCAGCCAGGAGGAGGTCAAACATTCACTCTTCACAGATGACATGATACTCGATATGGAAAACCCAAAAGATTCTACCCAAAAACTGCTAGAACTGATCCATGGATTCAACAAAGTTGCAGGATATAAAATCAATGTGCAGAAATAGGTTGCATTCCTATACACCAACAACGAAGCCACAGAAAGAGAAATCAAGGAATTGATCCCATTTACAGTTGCACAAAAACCCCTAAGATACCTAGGAATAAATCTAACCAAAGAGGTGGAAAATCCATACACTGAAAACCATAAAAAGCTTATGAAAGAAATTGAAGAAGACACACAAAGAAATGGAAAAAGATCCCATGCTCCTGGATAGGAAGAACATCTATTGTTAAAATGTCGATACCACCCAAAGCAATCTACATATTCAACGTAATCCCTATCAAACTAACACCAACATTCTTCACAGTGCTAGAACAAATGACCCTAAAGTTTGTTTGGAACCAGAAAAGACCCCGAATACCCAAAGCAATCTTGAAAAAGAAAACCAAAGCAGGAGGCCTCACAATCCCTGACTTCAAGCTCTAGTTGATGATACAAAGCTGTAATCATCATCACGACAGTATGATACTGGCACAACAACAGACACTCAGATCAATGGAACAGAATGGAGAACCAGAAATGGACCAGCAAACATATGTCCAACTAATCTTTGACAAAGATGAAAGAATATCCAATGGAATAAAGACTGTCTCTTCAGCAAGTGTTGCTGGGAAAAGTGGACAGCGACATGCAGAAGAATGAAGCTGGACCACTTTCTTACTCCACACACAAAAATAAACTCAAAATGATGAAAGACCTAAATGTAAGACAGGAAGCCACCAAATCCTCGAGGAGCAGCAGGCAAAAGTCTCTTTGATCTTGGCCCCAACAACTGCTTACTCAACATGTCCTCTAGAGAGAAGGGAAACAACAAAAGTGAACTTCTGGGACCTCATCAAAATAAAAACGTCTGCACAGCGTAGGAAACAATCAGCAACACTAAAAGGCTAGTGAAAGAATGGGAGAAGATATTTGCAAGCGACATATCAGATAAAGGGCTCGTATCCAAAATCTATAAGGAACTTATCAAACTCAAACCCCCCAAAAAGCAAATGATCCACTGAAGAAGTGGGCAAAAGACATGAATAGACCCTTCTCCAAAGAAGACATCCAGATGGCCAACTGACACATGAAAAAATGCTCAATTTCATTCATCATCAGTGAAATACAAGTCAAAACCACAATGAGATACCACCTTACACAATGTCAGAATGGCTAACATTCGCAAGTCAGGCAACAACAGATGTTGGTGAGGATGCAGAGAAAGAGGATCTCTGTTGCATCATTGGTGGGAATGCAAGATGGTGCGGCCATTCTGGAGAACAGTATGGAGGTTCCTCAAAAACTAAAGTAGAACTACCCTGTGAGCCACCAATTACGATATCCAAGGGATACGAATATGCTGTTTCGAAGGGGCACATGCTCCCCAATGTTTATAGCAGCACTATCAACAATAGCCAAAGTATGGAAAGAGTCCAAACGTCCATCGATGCGTGAATGGATAAAGGTGTAGTGTGTGTGTGTGTGTGTGTGTGTGTGTGTGTGTGTGTGTGTAAAAAACATATATATATATATATATATGTATATACATGTATACACGTATATACATGTATATATACACACATACACATATACATATACATACACATACACATAAATATATATATATACATATACATACTACATATATATATATATATATATATATATATATATATATATATATATACACACACACACACACACACACACACACACACACACACACACACATATATATGTATGTATATGGTGACAGATTCCCCAGGGGCAGAAAAAAGGAGACAGAAGTTTATTGGAGTCTTGGGTCTGGACAATGGGGGAGGGAGAGGCCATGTGTCATGCAGTGGAGGTGCGGGGCTATCTTCCAGGAGGAAGGTGAGCAGGCAGGGCTCATGGCTGTTTTGAGGCACGTCGCCCGATGGGCCTGTTTGTGTTCAGCCAGGAAGTGGGGGGTGGCCATTGCGGGCCCTTCTCCCTTTACTCGGGTTTCCACTGCTCCGGTTGGTGGCGCGAACGCGACCTCTGCCCACAGCCTCTGCCCCGTGGACACAGCACGCCATTCCTGGAGGATGGTCACTCGGCACAGAGTCAAAGCCTGATAGCCAGGGACGCGCAGGCTGCTGTCTTGATGGAGGAGGAGCAAGAACATGGCTTCTACTGGGTCTAAGCTGCGTGTGGCCCACGCTGCTCCACGCTATCATTCAGAGCTGTTGGCAGGGAGCCCGCGGGTTCTCTTTCCTCGGCTTCCCTCTCTTCCTGAGCGCTCCACGGGGCTGTGTCTAAGCCCGGCTTTGCAGGGCACTGCACAGAACTCAGGATCCTGAGATGCAAAACACAAAGGCAGTGGAGTGGACTAGAAGCAGCCTGTGACTACCTGCCGTGCGTGGCTGGGGCCCCAGCACCATCTCTGGCCTTTGAAACCGCCAGCCCACGAGGTGCAGCCAGGACACATGCCTTCCTGTTGTGCGTCTCTGATCTGAGGCTGGAGGGCTCCTAGCCAGCGCTCCTGTCTGTTGAGCATGATGACGTGGGAAACAAGCGTAAGTAAACTTGAACGGAAAGCAGGAGACTCTAGAGGGAAGACATGCACAAGGCAGGGCCATTGCAGACCTTCGAGCGGGAGGACACCAGGCGCCTCTTTGAAGGTTTGGCTTAGAGGGAGTTGTCTTTGTGCCTTTTCTGCCAGAGCAGACTCCTGTGTCTCCTGCTGGACATGTGCAGTGTGGGCTGGGCCCTACAGGTTTTCAGACCATGAGGTCAAACAAAGCCGCTTCCTCGGGGCCCACCCATGGTCTCCTTGAGCAGGGGCAGCATCTCTGCCCTCCCAAGGCTTCCAAGGCTTGGGAGCCACGACTCCCAAGGCTTCCAAGGCTTGGGAGCTATGCCTCCCAAGGCTACAGCATTCTGCTGTGTGGCACTCGCAGCCACTGTCACAAGCCGGCTCCTGGTGACAGCCAGTCACACTCCAGTGACTTCCTTCCATGTTGCCCAAAACATCTTCAGAGTGAAAGGGAGTCTCCAAATATGTACTCTTTTTTTTTTTTTTTTTCTTTTCTTTCCAAACCCACACAATGTTCGGTAATTAATGGCATATTTTAAGTACACCAGGGAGATTTGCATTTTTCAACAAGGGAGGAAGCAACAGCACACATAGAAATACGAGTTCATACTCAGGCTGCTTCTGGGCTGGCGATCCAAGGACCTGCTGGAAGGAAGGGAGATTGCTTTCCCTGTGGAGAAAAATTCTTCTCGCTCAAGGAGCAGGGGGAAGTATTTGACAGCGTCTGCTGCTGCAGAGGCATCTCGGCAAGACCTTTGTTAAAACGTATTTCTCGTCTTTTATTAATGAGATTTGGTTCAGGGAGATCGTGTGGGGGAATGAAAACTCTGCCTTGGAAGGCAGTTTGAAGAGCTGGCTGGGGCTCAGTGACAAGGGACTCGGCAGCTGTTGTCAGTTATTTGGGCTACACTGGATGGTGGGTGTCGGGGGACAGAGCCACTGGGCGGGTGATCCCGCAGAGGGTGGCTAGCTAGAGACGAGCACTGAGGGGTTCACACCACCCCCTGCCCCATGAGCCACCCCGGGATCTCCATAGCATCCTAGCTGAAAACCTAGTCTTTGTGGCTGGAAAAACTTGGATTTCAGTCCGAGCATGTGACCTTGGGCAAGCCTCAATTTATCCATCTGTGAAATGAGGAAATCATCACAAGTTGTGGGGGGGAGTGAGTGGGGTCATCCGTGCAAGAGCTCGGTGCACAGTGGCCTTGCTCAGGCCAGGCTGGGCTCCTTCAGCTCTGGGGTTCTGCTGAAGGCCGTGGTGCGTCCATGCTGCCCTTCTGTCCTCTGAGGTTTGTTTTCCACAGCCTCCCCCCCGCCCCCCCGCCACCCTTCTCCAAGGCTGATGAAACTTAACCCGTAGATTGTTCCGAGCAGCGTTGTACAGAAGTGGACATACCTCCAATGTCCATCAACTTATGAATGGGAATTGCAAATAATATAATGTGATAATACATGGTGAAATCTATCTTGGGTTTGAGGGCATTGTTTCAACAGAACAGAAGTGTTGTTCCTATATGCCACCTGAGGAGCCCTCTCCCCCTGCTCCGGGCCCCCACCCTCCCTCCTTCTACCTCCTTTCTGTCTCTGGAACGTTCCCTGAGGTGCCCTGATGCACTTGGCGGTCGCTCTGCTGGTGAGGCCCACACTCGCTGGCTGAAAACCACGTCAGTGGTTTCAGCTGGGAAAACCATATTCAGCATTTGCTTCCAAGAGTGAGCGGCTTTAAGTAATCACATCTGAAGCCCCCTTTGCTGGAAGGGGTTGACTGACAACTCATTCTGTCTCAGACACTGAGATTGATTGCCTGAGAAAGACCAGGAAATCACACAGGGAGGCCTGTTATGGGGCGACTGTCGAACTCAGTGACTGCACGGGCACACCGAGCAGGTGTCGACTGGGCTCACTGGGAAGCCTCGGATATGAAACGGCTGCACAGTGCAGCACGCACGTGCAAAGTGCAAAGATCAGGACTACATGATTCAGTGAGAAGACATAGATGGGAAATTACTGGAGCTGAAATTTTATTGCAAAGTTGTTTATCTTTGTTATTACTTTCTGAATCCTTTTGTGCTTTTTGTTCACGGCAGTGGATAGAGGCACTCTTACTTACACTTTAAGCAGAGATTAGGAGGGAAAAATATTCCTCACGGCACCACAAAATACCAGAGTAACTCTCAGCCAGGCCTGTGATTTCTCTCATTTCAATGAAATATCTAGAAATTGAAATAACAATAATAAAAACTTTTTTTGTAGTCCTTTTGCACAGACAATTCATGTGATTTCCTTTTGATGCCAGTTAGCATTTCTTATTACAATAATAATGGTGAGAACATGGCTCCCAGAAAGATGTGGCCTGGGACTCCTTCACTTTGGTTTCCAGCTTGTAGTGCAGGGATCCTGGCCCACTTCTGAGAGAAGACGGCCGCTGGCCAGACCGCTAAGGTGATGTGATGTTAATAACAGGGATGATTCATGTTTTACTTTTTCATAAAGCTGATTACTTTTCAGAATCATAGTCTACATCCTTGGATTATTTAAAATCTCATGCAATTTTTATTAAAAGGGAAACTAATTTTGTGAACTGAAAAAATATACACTTGAACATAGGCATACATAAAACATCTGGAGTTTTAAGTATTAACAAAGGTGTGGGTTTCTTATATTCATTCTTCTTGCAGTTATTTCCTGCTGCAATCAGAGTAAGAAGAAATACATTTTCTTTTTTAATTCTCAGCATTGCTGTTCAGGTATAAGAGTTCAGAAGTGTTGTCAGTGAGGCCTGTGGACCAGCTTACCTAGGCAGGCACTCGGAAGCTCACTGGAAATGAAGATTCGTGGGGTGCCTGGCTGGGGCTCAGTAGGTAGAGCATGTGACTCTTGATCTCAACATCACGTTGGATGTAGAGATTACTTAAAAATAGAATCTTTTTTTTAATGTTTGTTCATTTTTGAGAGAGAGAGAGAGACAGAGAGAGAGAGAGAGGGAGGGAGAGAGAGATAGTAAGAGTGAGCAGGGGTGGTGCAGAGGGAGAGGAAGACACAGAACCCAAAAGAGGCTCCAGGCCCTGAGCTGTCAGCACAGAGCCCAACATGGGGCTTGAACTCACAAATGGTGAGATCGTGACCCGAGCTGAAGTCAGAGACTGAACGGACTGAGCCACCCAGACACCCCCAAAATGAAATCTTTTTCAAAACATAAGAAATGCACATTCTTAATCCCCTCCCTGGACCTGAGTGTTGGGGACCAGCAACCTGTGTTAACCATGCTCGTCATCCTGGTGATTGATGAGGGCTTTAGAGACAGAGGCCACTTCCTTGTTAGGGTCACAGTTGGATAGGGGTTAAAACATTGTTTGGGCTCAGATTGCCTGGGTTCAAAACCCAGATTTACCGCCTCTATCTCTTAGCTCTGTGACCACAGAGTAAACCTTAAAATGGGAGCATGTTTATAGTGAGGGTCGGGTGTGTGTGGGGGGAGCATTTTCACTTGCTCTTGAATTCTTCATTTAACCCAGAGGGCTCCCCTTCCCATTCTTCATTTAACCCAGAGGGCTCCCCTTCCCACCACCCCACCCAGCCAGACAGATCTGATGTACATTCCAGGCAAAGAAAACCACTGTTTTCACATGTCGGCAAATAACGTTCGGAAGCTGTTGGCCTAAGTGTAAATGAGAGATGTGGATGACTGTTCGCAGAGTGAGTTTACTGCCCCAGAAACCGGATCAGATCCTCAGCAAGAATGGAGGAATGGAAAAGTCTCAAAGTCAGGCAAGAGAGGGGAAGTGATGTGAGGCTTCTTGGGAATGAGGTTCAGGAGGCAGTCTGGGAACCAGATTATGGCAGATTGCGTATTCCACAAATGGCCATGCTGATATTCCCTGTCCCACGTGTCCTTTAAAAAAATTTTTTTAACGTTTATTTAGTTTTGAGACAGAGAGAGGCAGAGCATAAATGGTGGAGGGTCTGAGAGAGGGAGACACAGAATCTGAAACAGGCTCCAGGCTCTGAGCTGTCAGCACAGAGCCCAACGCGGGGCTGGAATTCATGGACTGTGAGATCATGACCTTAGCTGAAGTGGGCCGCTTAACCAACTGAGCCACCCAGGCGCCCCTTTGTCCATGTGTTCTTACCGAACTCTGCCCCTGCCTCACTGAAAGTCAGTCTTGGGGCTCCTGGGGGACTCGGTCGGTTAAGCGTCCAATTCTTGACTTCAGCTCACATCATGATCTCATGGTTAGTGGGTTTGAGCCCCGTGTCAGGCTCTGTGCTGATAACACAGAGCCTGCTTGGGATTCTCCCTCTCTCTCTCTCTGTCTCTCTCTCTCTCTCTCTTTCTCTCTCTCTCTCTCTCTTTCCCTTCCCTTCCCTTTGCTTCCCTTGCCTTCCCTTGCCTTCACTTCCCCTTCCCCTTCACCCTTCCCTTCCCTTCCGTTCCCTTCCCTTCCCTTCCCTTCCCTTCCCTTCTCTTCCCTTCCCTCCCTCAAGCTCTCTCTCAAAAATACATAAACTTGAGAGAGATGAGTGGGGGGTGGGCAGAGAGACAGGGAGACACAGAATCCAAAGCAGGCTCCAGGCTCCCAGCTATCAACACAGAGCCCAACGCAGGGCTCAAACTCACAAACTGTGAGCTCATGACCTGAGCCAAAGTCAGATGCTCAACTGACTGAGCCACCCGGGTTGCCCCTAAAATAAGTAGACTTTAAAAGAAAAAAAAAATAAAGTCAGTCTTATGTCCCTTCCTTTTGAAATTGGGTCGGCCTCTGTGACAGCCGGGTGGGGAATGTGGCAGAAGTGATGATGCATGGCTTCTGGGACTCGTTTGGAAAAGGTGTCCAAAAGGCAGTGTCTTCTTGGTTGTGTCTCTCACTGAACATACCCCTTTTGGGGCTCAGAGCTGCCACACCAGGGAGCATGAAGTCACTATGCTGGGGGAGGTGCATAGGAAAGGAGATGTTGCCGAAGCTCCAGCTGTCTCTGAGTCTCCCCAGTGCAGACTCCAGGTATGTGAGGGAAGGCGACTCTCATGGCAGCCGCCATCTGACTGCAGTCTTGCGAGAGACCCTGAGTGAGAACTGCCAGGCACAGCTGCTCCCGAGTCCCCTTCCCATGACTCCCTCTCCCCAAAACAGGGATAACAGGTGTTACTGTCTTTGAAGAGCTAAGTCTCAGGGTTCATTATTAGGGAGCAGTAGGAACTGTAGCACCAATAACTTGTTTCTCTGTGGTAGGAACTGCCTCTCGGCTGGGGTCAGGAAGTTGACCATTGGCCATCCAGCTGCAAGGTCACTCATCTGTGCCTGGGACTCTGCACAGACCTCCTTCCAGCCCACCTCCTGTAGACACCGCCATGCTCCCGGGATGGAGGTAGCTGCTTGGCGATGCAGAGAACAGAAAGGCTTTGCCGCTGACTGGGAGGAGACAAGGCGACTCCAAGTCTCCTACTTGCCTGGGGGGGAGAGATTAGTCTGCTTCGTGTGTGTCAGAGTCACAGGGCCGTGCTTGGTACACGGGGAGTGTTAAAAGTAGTGGCCGCAGTTACTTACTGGTTTTGTACAGCAGATGGGTGTGAGGACTGTGCCGGAACACAGATTGGACAAGCGCTGATGTGGCTGCTCATGAGGCTGAGCCCAGGGAGCTTCGAGGGGGTCACACGTCCCCCTGGTGCACCAGGGATGATCTTGATGATGGTGTTTGTGGTGGTGGATGGCGGGTCGTGTGGTGTGACGTGATATGGGCTCAGAGTGAGCAGTCAAGAAAGAATTCTTGACACATTTTGAGTTGGAAAAGGTGGTTTTATCAAAGGCACAGGGACAGGACCCCTGGGCAGAAAGAGATGCACTGGGATTGTGAGGAGCTTTCAACTTGGGGGCAGGTAGAAATCAAGGCATTTTGCAAAATGACGGTGTTTGCATGTCGAAGAGGTCTTGCGGGATCCTGGAGGTCTGGCTTTTGTCAAGCTAAGGTGGCTTTTTGCCTCTAGCAAAGCATTAACGGTAATGCTTTATGCATTATACTTCATGCGGTCCTGAGTTCCTGTGCTCTGCCTGCCTCAAGGAGGATGCGAGTTCTAAGGCAGTTTAATTTTACCTTCCTGTCTTTTGCCTTTGTTGCTTGTCAGTGATGACGATGGCGGCTAAGCTTCCTCCTTGTCCGTCACGCATCAGGTGCTCGGCGAAGGGTCTGAACCACTCAGTTCTCACTGCAACGCTATCAGGTAGGTCCTACTCTTGTTCCCGTGTTCCAGGCAGGGGGAGGAGGCACTGGGGGGTCACATAACTGGCCCTGTCTTATGCAGTCATGAGCTGCCCTGGGCTCCTCATTGTTAACATCTCCAAGTAGCACGTATTTCGAGGTCTGCACCGCATATATAATGTGACTTCATCTTCAAAGCAACCTTGTGAGGGAGTTGAGGAGACCTCCGTTTTTTTCTAGTTTGAAGCTACCATCCAGAAAGTTAAGTGGCATCCTCACAGTGACACTGGACATGAGGCAGAATGGTGTCCGTGGGGGTAAGTGTCAGGTGTGCCGTTTGGAAAACAGTCCAGGTGTGTAAAGGAGAGGTCGGGTGAGATGCGGCTGAAGTGAGGGCCAGAAGCGTGGAGCTGGGACTTCATTCGGGATGAAAGGGGGAGCCACAGAATGCACCCGACGTGCGTAGTTGAGGTTTGTCCCTGGTGTGGAGGAGAGTTTGGAGTGGGAGAGGAGAGCTGATGTGATGGGGTCCCAGCAGGGGCAAGGTGCCGACCTGGCAGGTCACAGGGTCTGATGAAGGACATGCTGTTCTGGAAAAGGCAGTGTCTTAGCAGCATCTCCGCTGTGGTGGAAGACACACAGAGGGGAGTAATTCTGAACCACGCCTGTGGTGGTGAGGGTGGGTGGGCAGGAAACAACGGGCCGCCTCCACCTCCCGTCTGCTCCAGAGTCACATGTGAATGGGCCTGTCCTGCAGGGAACAGCCAACGGTGAACCACGTTTCACTTTTCTTGCAAAGAGTCTGGTAGATTTCCCACTGTTTTTTCAGATAGCGCCATGGGATTTGTGAAGGGGACACACTCACAGATCCCGTTAGGACACGCGGCACCCTGTCAGGGGCGGAGAGTTGGAGGAATCTGGTGGGGTGCATGTTGGCTGTATTGGTGAGGAGGCCAGAAAGCCAGGATGGGACACTAGGCAGACTAGAAGCCACCTCTCTTCTTGCAGCGGAGAAAAGGGTAACAAAAGGTCCACGTGTGGTCCAGCGACAAATAGTAGCTGTCATATCGGTTGTAAAATTTTGACCGTTACGTACCCCAGATTCCTCGGTGGAGTGGAATGTGTGCTCTAGAGCCAGCCAGACCTGGTTCTCTCCCACCTAGTCGCCACGTGATCTTGGGAGGTTGCTGAGATTGGCACCAGAGTCAGGTAGGTGATGCTGGACAGGTGGGAATCGGAACACTCAATACAGCCGTCTTCCTGAGTCCCATCTTGGTTGTCTACAAAACGGAGGTGGGAAGAACATCCGATGCATTCGGCACCTGTGTAGATGAAGTCAGTTCTCTTAGAGGCAAACCCACTCCATTACTGCCGGAAATGTTAGTCGTAAAGGGGAGGTACAAAGGAGCAATGCCGGAAACTTTCTCAAGTAGGAGGAGGGGCTGTACTCCAAATTCTTGCACATCAACTTCAGGGCTGATGTTAGATACAAGCAGCCGGCCACGAAGCTCCTGCAGAACATGACTTCCTGGAAAAAAATAGCCCAGCGCCGCTTAGTAAGAGACACATTTTGGGCTTCTGCCAAGTTACTCACATTTCAGACAGTTCGTATTTGAATGCAGAATGGGTTTCGAACAAATTCCTTTCTTTTACCCTGACTACTTGCAGTGAGCTTGGGGTTGAACTCTGCCCCTTTGAAGAAAATAAGGCACTGAACCATAAACTATTATTTTTTGACACTAATTTCCCCAGACTATTTTTCTAGGGTAGTGATCTCAGTTTAACATACATTGATGAGTTTTAAGTGTTTTTTCTTCTCAGAACACATTTATGGGGATGAGCAGGACATAGAAAACAAGAATTCAGATTCTCGGAATTTTGAGTCACGGTGTTTGGGATAGAGTATCCAATATGTGTGTGAGCACGTGCGCGCGTGCACACACACACACACACACACACACACACACACACACACACACACACTCCAGTGTTTACCTGCACATCTGCCTTCTCCCAGGAGGAGGAGGGGAAAGGAAGCTCCTCTGTTGCTCGGGCCCTTTTGTTGATTTATCATTTATTATTTTTTAAAATGACTAAAAATGTAATTGGCCTCATCACTCTGTTTTGGTGTGGGCTTAACCAAGGTCCTCAACCCCTGGGGAAAAGTCCTCCAGATGCCGTGGGTTTTGTGTTTTTGTTTTTTTTTTTCTGTTTTTTTGTCCAGTTCTCACCTCAGGCACAAGCTTTTATTCATCGGCATGCCTTTGCAAAAGACTGTTGTCCCTCCATCCCTCCAAAAAAGACATTTCCTTATCAGAAATTTTAGAGATTTCTGGTTCCATTTAGTACTGAGAATGAGTAGCAGTGATGATGGCAGTGACGTCGTAGCGATGCACTCATGTGCTGAAAAATGTGACACATGTCAGGCTTCTTTTCTTTACCATAATCTGCCCAGTTCTGTTAGAAAGCCATTTGTGGGTTTGAGGTGAGTGAGGCTAACTGCCCCCTTCCCTTACCATGGGGCAGGGTGGGGGATGTGGACACAGTGCCTTGTTTCCTGCTGGGCACGTGACTCCCAACTGGCTATGTGACCAGACCAGGAGTCTTTCTGTGACGTCATTGGGGAGGGTAGTGACCAGGTCTCCTCCTTGGAGGTCAGAACCATAAGATTCATGCCGTGCCCCATCCCATGTCATGGGGAGAGACAGTCTTCCTGCAAACTTCCAACAGACAGGAACCAGTATGGAGGTTCTGAAGGAGCAGACCTTGGGCGTGAGACCATCTCAGTAGTGCTGGTGTGGGGTGAGGCTGATCTTTAACCAGAAATAAAAGGAGAGAGCTTGAAAAACATGAGATAAAGCCAGGAAACAGTTGTTACTTCCAAAGAGGAAGTGTTTTCTGCGGACTCCTGTTGTAAAATGAGGACCGGGCAGAGTAGCAAGGGGTGGATGGATCATCAGAGAAGAGATGAATGGATTTCAGCGTTATCCCAGCAGCTTGGATGTTTCAGAAAAGGAGTTGAAAGGGTGGTAAAGAACAGGCCAGTGAGAAGCCTATGGGAGGCGGAGAAATGGCCCCCAAAGATGTCCACTGTAACCCGTTGGGCCTGTGGATGTGTCCTCTGCTGTGGCCCAAGGAGCACCGAGGATGGATTAAATAAGGGCCTGGGGATGGGAAGCCCTCCTGGACTGTCTGGACAGGCGCACCATTGCCTCACGGACCCTTAAACGTGGAAGAAGGAGGCACAAGAGAGGTGGGAGAGATGAGGCCAAAGGGAAAGAGGGGGTGAGAGGGGCAAGAAGGACTCAGTGCACCTTGAAGATGCAGGAAGGATGCGGAGTCATGGAATGCAGGGGACCCTGCAGCCAGGATGGGCCTCAGCGGCCAGCCGGCCAGCGGTGCACTGTGCCCACAGAGTGATGGAACAGGAGAGGCCCCACCCCACAGGGCCCCCGGGGGGTGGGGCGCAACCTGCCCTTACTTGGTGTCAGCCACTTCTGACCTCCAGAATCCACTGAGGTCATCTAAGCCACCATTTGTGATAACTTGTTGCAGTAGCAACAGAAAATTAGTGTAGAAAAAGACCCACATGCTATCAAATGAGGACAGAGGCGGTGCCCTGCAGACTGGCTCAGTGCGCGCCAGCCGCATGGGGACCTGGCCTCCCAGAGGCTCTGCTCCTGGCCTTTCATGTAGAGGGAAAGTGCCCGTGCCTCCTGGGGCCTGTGCTTGTTGGTTAAGATTATTCTTTTATGGCAGTTAGCAGAGCACCTACCCGACTCCGTGCTCAGTAACTGCTTGATTGATGCAGATGAACACAGGAGAGGGAGAGACATCCCCATACATACTTTGAGATTCTCCTTCCTTTCTTAAGTAGACCAACTAGGTCACAAAGAAATGCAGCCTGAATAGATGTTGTGAGTTTTCTAACTCACTGTTACAATAACAATGATTTTTCTGATTGAAATACAATTTGAGGCGCCTCACAGTGTTCCAGTGATCGTTTTGTCTCACCGTTACCGATGCTGTTAATAACTCATGAGGGATGCTTGTCATCCACTCCGATGAGCCCTGGGTCATCCACATACAGCAGTACAGCAGGAGCATCTAGGGGACTGACGTGGCTTCAGGGACCCCTCCTCTGAGCCCATCCAGGGTGTGGGTGTCCTTGATGACACACTTGTGAGTTTCAGTTTGATCCCTAAACTGCCCCCTCCCTCCTGTCTTGTGGCCTCTGATAATTCTCAGGCATCTCAGACCTGCCTGCAAGTTTTGTTTGACCTGACACCGCCTCCCTTCTGAAGGGCGGGGTCAGCCCCAAGGTCAGTGAGCTGGAGGTGAGCAGGGTGGCAGGGTGGCGGTGGGTGTGCTGTGGGTGTCGTTAGAAAGAAAACCACAGGCCCCAAATAGTGTCACTTCGCTGAAGTTCCCAAACTGGGGCTTAAGGCCTAATCCAACTGCATTTCAGCCCCCCTCAGAGACGTAGTCTGAACCAGCCAGGAATGTTCCATCAGTGCCAGTGCCTCTGCCACAGGGGCCTCTCCACCCCCCACTCCCAAAGAAGGAAGACGTCTCCTGGATCCAGGGACCCCTTGCTTTCCCCCTGGACAGCAGCCTCCCTGCAACAGCCCTTCACTGTTGCTAGTAACTTTCTTACCCGGCTCTCCTTCTAGATGGACCTTCCTTTCTGTCCAGCTTCTTGGAGCCCCTTCTGCTTGCTGCTTGGGGTGCTACCCGATTCCTGAGTCCTAAAGCCAATCATATATTTAAAATCTGCTCAGTTGCATTTTTGTTGTCTGGCAGTCTGCGCAAGAAGGCTCAGCCGGTGTCTCTCTGAGGCTTAGGCCCCGTCAGGCATGGCCACCGAAGACCCTGAGGGACCTTTCTCGGGATGGAGGGTCTCTGAGTTTGGAACTTATCCTGAGACAAGATTTGAGTGATGTTACTGCTCCTAAGGGAGCAGGGCAGGATGGGGGCCAATAAAGGGTGTGCGGCTCCTCTGAGAGACCGTGGGGACAGTGTGGGGACAGTGTAGGAAACGCCTCAGCGTTGCCTAGTGGGGGCAGAGGACTGGGGCATGGGCGTGCAGTGAGCCCACCCTCCATGGTTGATGCTGGGGCAGAGATGTCTTGCAGGCAGCAGCCTTGGCAGGAGGGGGTGTGGGTGGGGCACCCTGTGGGCTGCTCCTGCCTCGCTTCCCGGCCTCCCTGCCACTTGGGGACCAGAAGTCCTGACCGTAGTGTTGATAGTGGAGTGTCTGCGCCCCCTAAGGGGAGCCCTGGAGGAGGAGTATGAGAGTGTCCTATAAAAGCTGACCGCTTGGGAGAGCACGGGAGGGAAGAAGAGTGCTCTGTCTGTGAGCTGGCCCCAGCCCTCAGACCAGCCAGGAGCCTCTGTGGGAGCAGCCAGTGGGATCAAGCCCGGGGAGCCTACCCTCTGTTCAGCCCAAGCGTTGGAGCTTCAGGCCCAGACACTGGCAAGGGCAAGACTCTCCCCTCACCACCTCACCTCTGTCAGGAGCCGAGCCTCCCCAAAGAGGCTGATGGAAGAGAGCAGGTCTCTGCATCCTCTCGGGGGCCATGGCAGCCCTTTGTGGCTTCTCCAAGTGGATTCCTAGGCCACCAGCATGGTCAGGGGGGACCCAAGACGGACAGAAGTCCAGCAGTGACAGGACATGGTAGACGGGCACACGGGAAGAAGCCCTTTTGAGACTCAGAAATGCCTGGGTGTTTTGGGGGGTTTTGACTCGGTCACTAAGGCCACTGGAGGGGTGTCTATGCACCATCATGTGAACATGAAGGAACAACAGGGAAACCCAAACTGATGCACAGCCTGAAAGTAACACACAGGCCTCTGTTCCTCGAAATTTCTGTGGCATGAATGACCAAGGCCGAGGAATGTTCCAGAATAGAAGGTAAATAAAGAGATGTGACCACAGAATACAGTTAGTGACCTTGGAATGCATTCTGTGCAGGAACAAAGTTTAATACGGACATTTTTGGGACAGTTGATGACATTGGAATATGACCCATGGTTTAGATTACGGTGTTGTACTGGTGTTCAATTTCCTGAGGCTGGTCACTGACTTGTGAATATGTGAGAGGATGGTTTTGTCCTCAGGGTGTAGACCCTGAGCAGAACCGACAAAGGGGCATGGTATGTGCAACCGACTTGGAAATGATTTAGAAATACAGTAAAACCTTGGATTGCGAGTAATCTGCTCCGCGAGTGTTCCACGAGACGAGCAAACATTTCTAATAAACTTTAACTTGATGAAGGTGCGATGTCTTGCAGTATGAGTCGTACGTGACTCCGAATGTCATGTGGTCACAACTGAGGCAGTGGTTCTTGAAATTTGCTTTGATACATGAGTGTTTAGGATTACAAGCATGTTTCTGGAATGAGGTATGCTCGAAAACCAAGGTTTTACTTTATGTACGAGTGCGCGCGCATACGTCTGTACATATGTAAATCCTGGCCAAGTGAAGTATTAGTGAAACGGGCTAAAAGGTATATGGGGGTTCCTTTACTATTCTCGCAGTCTTTTGTAGCTTTGACAGTGATTGCAAGATAAAAGGAAAAGGAAGTTAGTGACCAGTTAGTGAGGCTCGGGAACTCTCACACACAGTGTCCCCTGCATCCCATGGGAGACCAGATCCCCCACCCCTCCTGCCCAGTCTGCTGCCCCACCCCCACGTGGCAGAGTGCTTAGATTGTCCACGAAGCCCAGTCTCCAACACCCGCCTTGCGCTCCACCCCCTTGGGACTCATGCTTGGAACCATGCACAGGCGTTTGTTTCCTCTTCATTCACATGGCCTTGTTTTCCGCTGGCTGTGCCAACGCCGACCCTTGGTGCACCCCCAGGGTCCCCAGACAGATCAGGAGTGTCCCGCCCTGCCCTCTTTTAAGCCATATTTTCCCAGCCGTATTGTCCAGATCTGGTCTGTCCAGCCCTATGGCATGATGCATGGCACAACTTCATTTTCTGGGTCGAATGAGTGGGCCATGCAGGGGGAGGGTGGTGTGCTCCCAGACCCTTGGGAAGATGTTCTGAGGGAGGAGAGGGCCACCTGGCTGCTGTGGGGAGGCAGGTGGGTAGGCGTGGGCCAGGCGTTCACCCAGGGATTGTGGTGCTGCCGGCAGGCCCGTGTCAGAAATGACAGGAGGTAGAACAATACCTGAGCAAATCGTCCTGTCCGTTGTGACCGCATCATGCTGGAAACTTCCTTTCTTAGTGTCCCTTTGAGGCTGCGGTCAGGGAGGGGCTGGGTCCCATTGGAAGCTGGGTTTGTGTGGGGTTGGGAGCCCGCAGCCCCCAGGAAGGGGAAAGGGGGTGATGGGGGAATGGAGGGAAGGGGGAAGGGGGTGCTTCAGGAGGTCTATAGGAGGTGAAAGGCAGCTAGAGACACAGAAAATAAAAGCAGAATGAAGACTCTTAGGGATCCATAAACAAGCTGATGGGGTCCGCCCCTTGGGGTCCTCTCCAAGGCCTGCCAGTGGGGAGCTTCTCAGGCTGCAGGGAAGGTCTTTGTGGCGAAGGTCTGGTAGGTGCTGCACTTAAGTGGATTGATGTACAAGTATCTCAAAGCACTAGGGGAGGGCGAGCAGGGTATGGCCACTCTATACTAGGGTTTTGGATTTGTACTTTTCCTTTCGATTTGTGAAGTCAGGTCTTTTGTTCATGTCGGATAATGCTTTGCTCTGGCGGGGGGGGGCAACTCGGGGTCATCTCCTTGCAGGGGGTTCACAGCCTCTTCCATCTCATTCACTGGCTTTGGGCAAATCGATAATGAGCCCAGCCACCGTCTATAGAATCAAATCAATCCTGTTAGTGTGTCTCGGTGGCCCACACTCCCTTTTGTGGCCCCAGTGGACTCTGGGCAATCTTAGTCCTCGATCTGTTCTGCAAATATTGTTGAGCTGCTTTTTAAGAGCCAGGCATGGGGTGCCTGGGTGGCTTGGTCGGTTAAGCGTCTGACTTCAGCTCAGGTCATGATCTCACAGCCCGTGAATTTGAGCCCCGCGTAGGGCTCTGTGCTGACCGCTCAGAGCCTGGAGCCTGTTTCGGATTCCGTGTCTCCCTCTCTCTCTGCCCCTCCCCTGTTCATGCTCTGTCTCTCTCTGTCTCAAAAATAAATAAACGTTTAAAAAAATTAAAAAAAAAAAAAAAAGAACCAGGCAGTCGGTCTGGAGCTACAAATAAAACGGCAGCCCACGGGAGCCCCTGTTCCAGGTCCGAGATGATAGGAGACCAGTAAGCAGAATCCTGAGGTCCATCCAGCAGGATTCATGCTGTAAAAATAAAGAAGCCTAGGGCTGGAGAGCGGAGCTCTAGATTAGGTCAGAAACATCTTCTTGGAAGGGCGTGGGGTGAGCAGAGCCCAGAAGGAAGTAGGGACCATCCCTGTGTCCTGCGAGCTCCCGGCAGATGGCAGGGCTACAGCCATGATTGAGAGGCATCTGGGGAGGAGTGGAGGGCCATGGGGAGATGGGGCAGGAGTGGCAGGGACAGGCCTGGATGTTGGAGGCAGCAGGAAGAGCACCGCCTGGCAACATGGGCAGGGGCTTAGCTGTAGCCACACTGATGTGAGAAGCGGGTTTTGGGGCTAGGAGAGTGATACGTAGCACAGTCATCCAGGGGGTCAGATTAACTCCCACTGACTTCAGCTTCTGTGTTACCCCTCCCGAGGGAGCTGTGACCCGAGTGTCTATGCCCCACATCTGTGCTTCTGATTGGACGCTGCATGAGGACCAGCAGGAAATAATACTGAAAGAGGCCATGCATCTCAACCAGAGGTGATTCTGTCCCCTGGCTGACAGTGGACAATGTCTGGGGACATTTGTGGTTGTCACCACTGTGTGTGTGCTCACACGTGCCTGCACGTGTGTGTATGTGTGCTTGTGTGTGCACGTGTGTGCACTCCTGGCATCTACTGGGTACAGGCCAAGGATGTTTCAAACATCCCTCAGTGTCTAGATCAGATGTCCCAAACAGGCTCTTCTGGCCCCAGATGACCCCACTGCCGACTCTAGACCCCAGCTACGCATGGCATGTTCTTTGCTTCATTTAATCCTTATAGGAATCCTATTAAGAATGCGATTCCCTTTTTATAATTGGGGAAACTGACATTGGGGATGGTGAGCCATTTCCCAAGTGACACAGCTGGTTAGTGGTGGAGCTGGTTTTCGAACCTGGGTCTGACCCTGCAGGTTGTGTTTTAGTCGATGCAGGACGTTGTGCGGGGACCAGACAGGTAAGGGGCACTCAGCAGGTGCCTGGAGAGTGAAGAAACCTCTTTATTTTGACTTGAAAGTTCTCTGGGTTCTGCTGCCAGTTTGCTTTTGCCCCAGACATTCCCTGGTGACCCCCTTGATTTGTTCACTCCCTCGGAAATCATCCAGAACATTCACACCACTGCCCAGCACTCATCGGACACTGCCAAGCAGGGAGTTAATGACATCTTGATGTTGGAGTCAAGGAGAACTAGATTGGGCAGCCAAGTCTTACAATCTGTACATGGAAATGAGGGGTTATATTACCAGTGCCGCCCGCCCTGAGTCTTGGATTTGTAAATTGTGCTGATGAGTGCCCGTCAGCCTCAGGTCCCTTTCTTAGGAGGCCCCAACCCCTTAGGGAGGTTCCTGGACCCACTACACGGCAGGGCAGGGGGCCTGATTACCCACCACAGCGAGAGGATGGTGGGGCATCTGATTCAATTGCTGTTCCTGTGGATCCACTGTGACAGATGTCTGTGGTGGGCCTGTGTGCATGCTTGGCCTGGGGACTTCCTCAGCGTCTTGACGGCCATCCCAGGGGATGCCTCAGCAGGGGCATTGAAGGACCCAAATGTGAGATCCATGAGCATGGTTCCTAATCACACCCCCTCCCAGCCCCTCTCGCCGGCTGCCCCAGGGGCTCCTGTTCGTATCATCCCCTCAGCTGTGATTCCTTGGGCCTACAGGTTCTGAACCAGCCTGAGCCAGAGCAGTGGGTAGGTGGGCTCTGAATGGCATCAACTTACCAGAGACCTGCTTCTTTTATTTATTTTTTTAAAGTTTACTTATTTGGGGGGAGAGAGAGAGAGAGAGAGAGAGAGAGAGAGAGAGAGAGAGAGAGAGACAGTGAGAGCGGGAAGGGCAGAGCGAGAGAGAGTCCCAAGCAGGCTCTGAGCTGTGAGCAGAGCGCCTGATGTGGGGCTCGAACCCAGATAATGACCTAAGCTGAAATCAAGAGTCGCTGGCTTAATGGACTGAGCCACCCAGATGCCCCAGGAGTCCTGCGTCTCAGTGTCTCTCACCCACTTCCCTAACCCTCGGGGCCATTGTTGGATGGGTTGATGGGGACGGTGGGGACAAGACAGCATTCATTAGGAGTATACAGATGGCTCATGGGGACCCCTGCTAGTTTTTCAAGTTCAGCTTTCTCACTGAGCTGGGCAGGCCCTGCTCCAGGCATGGGAGCTATTCATTTAAATGAATCCTACAAGGCCTGCCCTCCGTGAGCATGTGGTCTGTTAAAAAAGCCCCATGTACAGTAAGTACATCAGTGCAGGGCCCCCTGGCTCTTGTCACTGCCCTGCTCACCTGCCCACCTCCCATGGCTACTCTTGGCTGCTCCCGTCCCCTCTCTTGCCCTCAGCTGAATATTGCTGGCAGGACTGGCCTCCAGGCACCTGATCTCCAGAGCCCTTTCTGCACCCACCACCCATCCTTTTCCCTGGGGCCTCCATGCCCTGCCCTCTGGGTAGAGGCCTCTGGACGTGCTCCTCAGCCTGGCTGTGAGCTGGCTGTGGGTGGGCCCTTCTGTGCTGCAGGCCTGGTGCTGTGTGCTGAGGGGCAGAGGAAGGCCTGGCGTGTTGTGCGGGGCAAGTGCAGGGTGTGGAGGGAAACCATGGGTCTGTGTGCAGCAGCCTTTCCTGCAGAAGGCACTGATCCCGGGTATCTGGGCATTGGCCACATCAGAGGCTCAGGGTCAAGACTTTGTTGCCATGAGTCTGGGGTGCACGTGGGCAGGTTACAGTGTCAAGAGCCAAGTGTGGACCCCAAGGCTCATTGTTGGGATTTTCAGCCACTCAACATACACTCGTCCTCCTGCCTAAGGGGAGAAAACCTCCCCAACTCAGGATCCTTCTGGAAACCACCAGGGCCTTGGACAAGAGGATAATGAAGATTTTCTGCAGCGACAAAAATGAAACCTGGAACTAATGTGTTTTTACCACGTCCAGTGTCGTCTCCCCGACCCACAATCGCGATGCCCCAGCTCATCCTGCCTCCTGCCCCCACCTGCTGCTTGGACTTGGAGGATAAATGAGCTGGGGTGTCCCTGAGAGCTGGCCTGCTGGGCACGTGGAGTCGGGGGTGCTTGGGGCAGGGGGTGGTGCAGAGCCGCATTTTAATAAGTGTTTGATAGTTGCTACCTGCACAGTGACTAATTGTGTGCACCCGTCCAGAGGGCAGACCCCCTGTGTGGCGCTCCATTAACAAATTAGTCTTCAGTCCTGAGGTCAGGAATCCCTGCCCTTGCTGTGATTCTGGAAGCTCAGTGGGGCACAGCCTCACCTTCAGAGTGACAGCTTCCTTGTGCCACCAGCAGGCTGTGTGGAAGGTTTTACCTCTCACCCTTCCCGTGGCTGGGTCGGAAGGGCCGCCCTGGAAGGGGTGTCGACCTCTGTGCCCTCCTTATCCCCCTCATCTGCTTCAGCCCTTGCCCTCACCCCTGCTGAAGAGCCCTGCCACAGCCACCTCTTTGTTACCTGGAGGTCTCTGTAGTCAAACACCATTTCCTTAAATAGGGCAACTTGATTCCAACAGATTCTGTCCCTGGAGCGGGAAGGCCGGGACCGGCTTAGCCAGAGTGGCAGGTGCGTTATGTGATGTGGGGTCAGAGGGCACCCTCCAGTGATGCTGAAATCTTCCCTTTTCCTTGCTCAGTCTCTCTGGGAGACCCACCTGCTTCCCTTCCTACGTGCCCAAGCACAGACCAGGGGAAAAATAAAACCTCTTTTTTGCCAATGCCAAGAATTCTTATTGCCAAGAAAGTCCATGCATTCATTGTAAACTGCTGTTTTTGTAGAGTACAAAAATCAGGGTTATGTCTGGACAGCAGCCTCCTATGAAAAATATACCAGGAAAGATGTGAGGGTTTGGTGAAAGGAATCACACACACAGGATCACAGGAAAGGTTTAACAACTAGATTTTGTCTGACAAAGACTGGCGACTTTCCCTCCCTCCCTCCCTCCTTCTCCACCCCAATTAGTTCCCTGTTATCTTTAAGAAACATCTCCTTTCCTTCCCCATCTTGCTCATGGTTCTTGGTTGCAAACAACAGACCCCGCTCTAGCTCGTGGCTTGTTTCAATGTGGACAGAGCCCGTTGAAGGACTCTGGTGAGCTCACAGAATCCCCTGGGACAGTCTGAGTCTTGCGATCACAGGTCATGCACACAGGAGCCCACCCAGGCCTGGCGATGCCCCCTGCCCCAGCTACTGTGGGCCATGCTACTGCCAATGGATGGGGCCAGGTCACACGTCCTGCAGCTAGGACAGATGCATGGCCCCGCAAATCCAGCATGAGGTGAGGACCCAAGACCGAGGCTGAGGAGCAGGGCAGAGCCATGGACTGAGAAGGGGCTCAGGCAGCCACTGGTCTGTCTCATGGTCATAAGTGGAGACCTGCAGTGTGCCACAGGGTGGGAGCACCGGGGGCAGGGGTAGGTGTGGTCTCGTGGGAAAGATGGGCCAAACCAGGGGAACAGAAACATCACAGTAATTTTGCTGGAAGGGAAAAAATTGGAGGTAGTGATGGGCCTTCCCCAGACGGGGTCCAGGGCGCCTCCCTGTGGTGGTGCCAGCTAAGCTCGCCTGTGGCCGCTCCTGCCATCTGGGCACAGCCAAGTGTGCCAGCTCTGATATCCGCATTGCCAGGATCAAGGCCCGTGTGCCTGGCTCAAGCTCATGGCGGTCCTTGGATAAAGTTGGTACGTACATGGGGTGGTTTGGGGTCAAGGGGAAGTATTTGGGCCCTGGAATCCCCGAAGCAGCTTAACTTGGGTAAACTGACCTCTCTTACCCTTGGCTTTCTTCTTCTCAAGAGGTAGGATTGATGAAGGTGCCTGTCCCATAGGGTTGGAGGTAATGCTTGTCAGGTGTGGAGGACACAGTCTAGCTCACAGCAAGTGCTCAGTTAATGCTTGGCTGTTAGGGTGGCATCACCTTGCTCATTAGCAATCAACTGATGAATCAATCGCTAAACCATAAAGCCAGACTGTTCCTTAGTGCTTTGCCGGTGCATAGGCACAGGGGGGAATAGCGTTTGGGATTTTCTTTTAAGAATCTCTGTTCTACCATATTTTCATACCTCAGTGTTCTTCCTTAACTACATTATCTACTAGTTGTTGGGTATTTATTCTAGGCGCCTTCCCCAGAATGCCATACTTAATCCTTAGTGTGTGTGTGTGTGTGTGTGTGTATGTGTGTGTGTGTGTGTGTGTGGAAATCAAGTGTCATAGACTTTAAGTATGTCGCCGAGTGTTGTAGCTTCTGTGAGGAATAGCTGGGATTTGAACCCAAATCTGGCTGACCTCCAGTTCTGTCTCATGACCAGTGCCAGGTTGCAGAGCAGCGCTGAGGTGCGGGGGCTGGAGGCCTGGGCTCCGTGTCCATCTCCTCGTGAGCCAGGGTCCTCACACACGCAGCAGGTGTGTCCCGAGGAGAGCCCAGCAGCATCCATTTTTGCCGTCAGACAAAGAATGTGCCTGGTGTTTCCCCCAGAACCTTCTTGGCAAATTGTGCCCAAAGGAGGCAGTTCCTTGTAAATTCAGCCGCCACCGAAAGCAGAGAGGACTCGGTTTTCCAGAATGGCAGAACCAGCCGCCGATCCATTTTTATTTGCTTCTTGTTCATTTTGCATTTTCTTCTATCCCCATAGTGCTTTCTCCCCCATGTGGTAAGATTTTCATCTGACTGTCTATTTAACATACCGATGCTTCTCGCAGAAACTGACGTCCATTGTTCCTTGGAGTGGGGATTCATTAGTCTTTGCCAGAGAGGGGCTGTGGATTCGGTGCTTCTATTGTAGGTTTGAGATTAATTCCTGCTGTGGTCATGTTCATTGGGATAATTTTATCAAGATTTTCTTTCTGTTGCTTTTATTACTTGCTTTCTTGGTTACTTTATTAAATTCTAAAATGTCTTATTAAAACCACTTCTTTTCTCATGACAAAAGTATAACTTTTAAACTTGGCTTGAAAAAATTTGCAAACCAGGTGCTTCTTGCCCCTCCACCCTCCCCCTGGGGGGTGTGACAGGGCCTGCTGGGGACATGGGCCAGGGAAGGCTCTCACCTGTTCGCTCTAAACGTTTGTGCATGGTTTTTACTATTGATACTCATCACAGACTATTTCACTGAATTGCTTTAAGCAGCGAAAAAAGACTTCTGGACGTGGTAATGTTAATTTTTAAATTGTCTTATAAATTTATGTTAAAAGCAGTCGGCAGATATAGAAATGTAACAAGTCTTTTGTGAAATACACTTCGAGGACTCCACCTTTAAAAAATTGACAGATGGCAATCCCTCCAGTGAATAATGTGGCTATCAAAGTTGCACAGAATTCAGGAATATGCTTTAATGGAGATTTTTAAGGCCACTTGGCCTAACTGAAGTTTACAGCCCAAGTGACAATCTGTCTGGGTTCTGTTGGAGTATCCAAAGGTGCAGAGATAGACAAGCTGTATTCACACTGTGGAGCAAGACTTAATGCCAGCAAATGACTTCCATGTCAGCCATCACCGGAAACCATCTAGAAGGACAATTTATGAAAACCCGGCCTTTTGTGACTTACATGTTGCCTGGTCTTTTGAAAAAGGACTGTCAGGGCAGGACTTATTTGGTGCCCACCATGAGTTAGTTTCTCACCTGGACAGGTGTCTGCCTCTTGCAGGTGGGCAGGTAAGTTGGCTTGCTGGCCTTGGGAGGCAGGGCACCTAAGGGTGGAAGCCAGTGGGTGTGGAGAGTGAAGCCTGGTGGTGGAGGAACCTTCCTGTGTTCACAGGCCTCCCCACTCCCCCTCTCCAGGGCTCTGTGCCTCTCCCGGTCCCAAATAGGAGTGCTTTCTTGAAGCTACAATAGTCAGAACACCCCATGTCCTCTGCCTCGTTCCCACCCCCGGATCCCCCACTCATATGTCACATGTGTTTCTTAGACACGGATCTAAAATTGATGCTCTCGAGCTCGGTTCCTCGGGGAAAAGTGGGATAATCAGCAAATGTCAAAATGTTTTCTCCAAATTTCTAAATGAATGGAAAATAAAACAATGTAATTCCCCCTCCCTCAGGAATTACCTGGCCACCGTTTTGCCAGAGATTTGACAAGGCTATCTTCTGTTCCCCTGAATGAATCCAGTTGGGAATATTTTATGCTATAGATCTCTGAGCTCTGAGGAGAGACACTGCCCCTTTGGAAAGAGGGGGTCCTGAGCACAAGGGTTCTAGGGCAGTGTCTTCGGGTTCCAGGCAGCTTTCTGAGCCATGCAGTCTGTGAGGCACCTGGCCACTCACCCAGAAATGGGCTCCTTCTGTGGGTAGTGCCGGTTAACCTCCAGAATCTAGTGTAACTGGAAATCTTTATTGGAATTACCCAAGCCATTACCCGTTCACTGTATTAGCTCTGCCCTCGAGCACTCTTGACTGCGTCTCATGGGGTTGGAGTGCTTAGTCTGTTGGAACTCAAGCCTCCCGATCTTAATTAGAGATGTGCCAAAGTATCTGAATTTAATGGAGAAGGTTGGAAGACAGATCTCTCTCCACCCCTCTTGCACTGAATGACTTCATTACTGAGTACCGTCCACAGCCATGCAGAAATTAAATACGCTCTGCAGAGAAGCGGAGGTTGACGTGCAACCGCTTCTGCATGGCACATTCTGTGTGCAGCTCTGCGCTCTTTGCAAAACGGGGAGAGCCGAGATGTCAGCATTTTGCCCTGCTGTCCCCCGACCATGCTCTGCCCAGCAGCCTGTCCTCGGACACCCGCGAGGGGCTGATGCCCCTGATACCCTGAGGTGCGGTGAATGCATTATTCCTGCACTCGCTCCCATCCGCAGATAATTCAATATTCTGCTCTCAACAATCTTTTCCAGTGTTATCTGTATTTGTCCTCTCGTTTTGTAAAGAAGGCTGCTACGTAATTGTTAAATATCTCTCCTGCTCCCTGAATAAATTGGAGATACAGAAAAATAATAGGGGTATGATTGCACCGTGTTCATTGGGTCGCGTCTGCCCTGAGTCAGTGGTGCGGTCACGGCAGATGGAAGTGAGGCCTTGTAGGGACTGCAGAGCAGGGCCCAAGTCACAGCTCTTTCTCCCCCTGGAAGATTTCCTCCGACATCTGTCCTTCTTAACTCAAACACGGCACCCTGCCCTGGCGACACCAGCTCTTACCAGCGGTGGCTTCTTTTCCACCAAAAACCAGGTGGTGGTACTGGTCCATTCACGTGGAAACTCTGCCAGCCTCATTCTCTTATTTAAGCTAAACATTTCCGTCAGAGGCAGGAACAGTGTAACTATTACACCCGTCTGCTTTGCAAAGCCAATTCACAGGTTCAGATTTCCCCAGTCCAAGCAAGGGCTTGTGAGCACAGTAAATACAGCTGGAGGGAACTGTTTGTGTAACACTTGCTTGGAAGGAATAAATAGCACTGGGTTCCGCCAAGAAAGGTAAAGAGCTCCCAGGCTTCCACAGAGGAGAGAGGAGCCAGGAAAATGGTGACTCTTTCCTGGAAAATTCACTGGAAAAGAAGGAGTCGCTTTCGCTTTGACGCTGAAAGAAAACATTCAGGGAGAGCGGCCGATGCTGGGGTGCTGGGCTTGACCACTTTTCCTCTGGAAGCCAGGTGCAGGCTGAACTTGAGGGCTGGGCAGGCGTCTGAGCACGGGGCTCCCAGCGGGCAAGAAGCTGGTGCTTCCGGAGCTCAGAGCCACTGGTCCGGGTGTGTGGGTAGGGTGGGTGGCCCAGGGCCGGGTGGCGGGTCAAGGGTGTCGGCTCATGGGGAGTCCTGACCACCCGTTCCTCTGGGCCCCTCTCCGGTCAAGGTGAGGTGCTAGGCTACTGCTTGCCATCAGCCCTGGGTGGCTGCAGGTAAGTTTAGGACACCACACTTCTCATCCTGAGAGCTCCGTGTGAGGCCACTCGGCCACAGGTATTTATAAGCACGTGTGTCTCTCAGGTAAGTACCTGTGGAAGTCAGCTCTACCTTAGTTCTGGTTTTCCGGTCACATGCAGTTGGCTGTATGCTCAGGATCCTGCCCTTCCCCTTGGCGGGACAGCACTGTGCTTCTCTCCGTCTGTGTTTGGACATCAGTCTCTTCCCAACCTTTCCTTCTCTAGGTCTCTGACTTAGTGTCTTCTGACACATCACGTCCTTCTCTCCTTTCCTTGCAGCCGGCAGACTTCATTTGCATCCCGATCTTCAGGGTCACCGCTCACTCCCTCGACATCTTTTTGTTTTAGAGCCTGTCACATCAGCGTGGACGCAAGCCTCCCGCATCCTCCAGAGATCTTTGACAGTGCTGTAGATGCCTCAACCCACCTGATGTGGGGAATCTGCTCCCTGCTGAGTTAATTTCCTCCCCAGCCTCCGAGAGCCTTCAAGTAAGTATGGTCTCAGCTCTTCATTCACCCTGGCCAGACTCTCTCGCTGGGGCCGACGAACACATAGCACTAGTTTAGACCAGTGGTTCTCGACCAGGGGGCTGTCCCCTCCCAATGGGACACCTGGGGATGTCTGCAGGCATCTAGGGGGTGAAGGCCAGGGAGGCTGCCGACCATCCCACGGTGCACAGCCCCCATCACAGAGAATCACTCAGGCTAGAAGTCTGTCATGCCTAGGCAGAGGAACCGTAGGTCGTAACACAGCGGTGGTCAGGGTTTGCCTTCTCCTGGCAATATGACCTCAGCCAGAAAACAAACCCCACAGCTCTTACCTTGAGTGCTTCTGCAGGGATTAAAGGAAGTCATGTTCATAAAGTGCCTGGCAGAGTTATTCATGGCACGTGGAAACACGCAAGTCCCGGGTGCTGTTGTTGATTTTCCTGGGCTTCGTAAAACCCAAGCCCCACACCCCAACCTCTCCCGAGGGCTGGTCTCCTGTTCTTCATCTGCTCAAAGCCCTTGCTTGGCTCCTTGTGCTACCCTGCTTCACACCAGGACTGTACAGTGCCCCCGGCCTGGGATCCTGCAGCCTGGCCCGCACTGCCAGCATCTGCCCCGGCACTCTGCTGTTTGGGCCCTTCCCTGAGTGTGTGCCTCTGTCTCTCATCCCCAGGGATGTGGCCATGTTCCTCAGGACCTCCCTCACCCAGGCCCGCCTCTCTACCGAGGTCAGTACGGGGGAGGGGGAGGGCTGGTGTGGGAAGGGGTTTAGCGTGCAGAGCCAGAGGCCACCTGCTCATCCCTCTCCTGAGTGCCCACTAAGCCTGACCCGGGCACTGGGACGGGGCCTGACCTTCTCACATCCGTGCTCGAGGGCCTTGGGAACAGGATGTAGGTGTGTGCGAGGAGCATGAGGGTCCCTCTTCCCTTCTTCTGAGTCTTCCCCAAGGCAGAGGCTTCTCACCTGGTGGAAAGACACATCAGGCCGATTTCAGGGGCACCTTGTTAAATGATATTAATGGCCCTCGAATGTCTAATGTTGCCCCATACTTGGAAATGAACTCGGGGGCAGAAAAGCTGCCTCTGTTACCTGGTACTTAGAGTGAGAGTCAAAGGCCATACACTTGCAGGAAGTCCTTTCCTTCATGCTGAGCGCTTCTTTTTGGCCCAGCAGATGGGTCTCAGATGCCTCTGCCCCTGCCCTCTGACTGTTCTCAGGACCCTCTTGCTCTGGTGCATTCCAGCAGCTCCTCAGTCTCTGCTCACTTGTCACCTCCTGTCACAGGCTTACCTGAGCATCTTATAGAAAGGCGCCTGTTTTCAATCACCCTGGTTCTGGTTAGGACATTGTCGCCATCTTCAAATACCTTTTTGATCTGTCTACTCGTATTCTCTGCGAGCTCTGCCATGGAGGCAGGTCTGTGTATTCTGTTCATTCATCGCTGTAGCCAAAGGATGTAGCTGAGCCTCTGGCACCCAGTAGGTGCTCAGGAACTATTTAGTGAGTGCCTGGCATGAGTGGATGGGAGGTTCTCCTTCTGCCCATGGAGAAGGAGGGAAGGGGGAAAGGCAGAGAGATGTGGCATCATAATGCCTTCCTGAGGGTTCCCCTTGATGCAGGCTGGTACCAGGGCAGCATGGTGACACCTTCCAGGTCAATGGTATTCTTCTTGGATTCTACAGGCCAGTAGTCTCTGTAGCCAGGACTCTGAAGACCACAAATAATAAAAATGTGGTTGGGTCCGTGGAGCTGTTCCCTGTTCAGTATGTGTGGACATTATTCCCCGGCCCTGGGTTGAGCACCTGCTGTGCAAGGCCCTGGACCACGGTCACAAGGAGCAGACCTGGTGGGCTGGCAGGAGGAGAACGAAGTTGGAAAAATGGCGGCCACGCGTGACAGTCTGTGGGAGGTGGTAAGGGACACAGAACATGGCCGCAGGCATGGGGCTCTGTTTGCATCGGACCCAAGCTCCTCCGTGGGACCATTTATTAGGTGGGTAGCTAGAAAGAGCCCTGTCATCCCTAGTGCAAGATGAGTCCCAGCAACCTACCTGTAGGGATCTCAGCTTTGATAAGGATGTCCACATTTGTTGTTCATTTCCTGCCTCCTGATGAATCAGCCTATGAGCTGCCCCAGGACCCTGCCCCACGGATTTCCCTGCCCTGCACTTCCTTGCTCTTTAGCTGACCTTTAGTGCTATTCGGATCCCTGCACCTGCGCTGTGTCCTGGTCGCTGGTGCCCACCTGCCCTGTCATGGTTGTATGAGCCACACCCCGCTCTCCTGCTCTCTGTTGGCCGGGACGGGTCATTTATAGAAGATAGTTTGTCCATGTGGGATTGTAGATAGGCTCATAACGTGCCTTCCCTGGGTGACCCCTCGTTATCTGCACCCTGTTCTTGAGGGTCGTGTGTTAATGGCATTAGCAGGGTTTGAAGTCCAGAGCCAAGAGGTGAAGTGTGGAGCAGGCTACAGAAAACGCTGCAGACTTTGGGCTTTCACAGCCCTGGTTTGAATCCTGGACCACCATTCACCAGCTCCGTGGCCGGGCCAAGCATTTCCCTTCACTGGGCCAGTGTTTCCACCTGTAAGATGCAGATAATACCAGTGTTGCCCACGGCTCTTAGAATGCAAGCCACGTGGCTGAGGCTGGGTCTTGCCTGCCCAGCATTGCTTCCATCACTTCTAGTAGGGCCCTCCCATTCCTGTGTAGAGTGCATTTCATCTGGATCAATCTCCCCACCTCCCTTTGGGGACGGGCACCTTGGCCAAGCCAAGCTCAGGATGCTCACATGACCTAGACTAACGAACCAGCTTGGCAAACACACACACACACACACACACACACACACACACACACACACACGCACACACGCACACACACGTGCACACACATCCACGCACACACACAGCCAGGACTAATCAGTCAGCTCAGGGAGGCAAGCATACGTGACCAGGTGTGACCAGATCAGCACAGGACAACTCAGATGACCCAGACTAGACAATCAGCTCAGGGAAAAAACATACATGACCAGGGCCACTCACTTCAGCCCCAGGATGCACACCTGACCGGGTGGTCCTGTCTCCCCATGAGTGATCAGTCACTCTCCATCCCAGGAGGGAGGCTGTACCCTTGGGCAATTCTTAGAGCACATAGCCTTCCATGAGCTGGAATCTGGGAGATTTCTGGGTGTATGTGAAGTTTATTTCCATTTCACCCATGCTAGTGGGAGAGTTCATGTAACTGACCACTGACAACAGGTGCCCAGTGCCTGGCACGGAGCGGACGTTCGGTGTTTCAAGACAGGAGTCTCCCCCAGGCTCTGGGGAGACAAACCAGTAGTTTCCTGCTCCCCTGCTGGACAAGCGGCAGCTGGCTGTGGATGGGCGCAAGGGTCCTTCATGTCCCTCAAGAAGACCACCACCTTCTGAGACGTCCGGAGGAAACAAAAGGTGCCTGTTGCTAGCCCTTAGTGCTCAGCCTATTAACTGAAGGAAAATGCATTTCTTTAGTGCTGCTCTGAGAGAGCTTTCTTTCTGATTGGTAATTCCCTAGCACCCAATAGATGCTAATGAAAACGCACTCTCATTGCCAATTCCTCATGTAATTCATTCCTTTTCAACAACAGAAAGGAGGGTGTTTTATCCATGGATTGCAGGCAAAGAGAGGCTTTGCCTCTGTAGCAAAGAGACTTCACTACTCATATGTGTGTGACTGTGACTACATCTTGATGTAACTTGAGTCAGCGTTTTAGCGTCAGAGTGTATCGAGTCCCCCCACGAGCGTTGGTGTTGGGGGCAGGAGCCATCTTTCTGACGAGCTAAACAAAAGTCAAGCTAGTTAAGCCCCTTGTTGAGTAAGTGACCATCCGTAATCTCTCAGAATTTCAGGAACCTAAGTAGATGGAGTAGGCACACACAGGCTTCCGTGGTCGTGCTTCCTGGAGCTTGCCAGTCGAACATCCCATAGCTGACGGTCCCAAGACACGAGCCCTTCCTACATAATGACGCCCTTCCAGACTAAGGCACCATCTGTCATTACCTCATCACTCAGCCGTGTCTTATTTATTCCAGCATGGCTCTGCAGAGCCCATGAGAAAACATGTTCTTCTGCCCCCAGAGAGCGCTGCCTCCGCCTGGTGAAAATGGACTGTTTCCAATCAAATAGCTCACAAATCACTTATCCCCGGAGCGATGAAAACGCTTGGAGGTCACTGTAGACGGAGCCGAAGGAAGCAAATCCGATGCGTCTCTCCTCGGTTCATCAGCTCTGCGTGTTTGCATCCTCACAGACTCCTTGCTGGACGACAGCCTCCAACCTTTTCCAGGCAGCCACTGCTTGTGACTTCCCTGAAGTCTCATGACTGCTGATGAAAGACGTCAGAGACTGGCCAGCCAAGGGCACCTCTCCTAGGTCATAGTGGGGAGCACATTGGAGCTCCACTCGTAGGTACAGGCAAGAGCCGGGGAGCCTGGCCACGACTGGGCTGGCCTGACCCACGGGTCTTGTCTTTAGTCTAATCCTTCTGGGGCCCCTCAATGCTGAGTGTGTCTCCTGTTACTCCTAGTTGTCTCGGTGTGTGAATGGAAGTCTCAGGCATTTATCCAGGCTGAGTGTTGTGTCAGGGACAGATTAAGCACGTCCTGGGCGGCGTGTCTTAGGAAGAGCAGTGGAGGGGCTTGGGTGTCGTAATAGGTGGACCATGTGCTGAGGAACACAGAGGCCCCGCTCAGACCGGCTGGGGTCTTGTCTGCTTCTGTTTCTCACCAGGAGTGACTTGGGTGTCTCAGTACATTCAGTGTGCTCTAACCAAATGCCACAGGATGAGTTACAGATAAGAAGCAGACACTTTGAAAGGTTGTGTAATTTGCGAGGTCTGAGATCCTGGCACCAGGGTGTTTGGTGTTTGATGAGGACCTGCTTCCTGGTTCCTAGATGGCTGTCTTCTTGCTGTGTCTCACATGGTGGAGGGTGTCAGACACTTCTCTGGGGTCTGGAATTGCAATCTTGTCAGAAGAGGAAAAAAAAAACATTAATGTTTTAAGAAGCTTACCATGTTGGGGGCCTGGGTGGCTCCAGTGTTTAAGCGTCCGATTGCAGCACAGGTCATGATCTCGCAGTCTGTGGGTTCAAGCCCTGCGTTGGGCTCTGTGCTGACGGCTGAACCTGGAGCCTGTTTGGATTCTGTCTCCCTCTCTCTCTGCCCCTCCCCTGCTCGCATTCTGTCTCATTCTCTCTCTCTCAAAAAAAGAATAAATGTTAAAAATAAAAAAAGAACCTTACCATTGATGATAGACACTAAAAATGAATGTTCATTATACCTCCAATGAGGAGGCACACCTGTGGAAAATTACCACTTAATGCATCCAGATCTCGCGAGGCCCCCAGCTCTTTAGGAATAGTCCATTTGCGCAAAGTGGGGTCCTCTTCATGCGTGGGTGCTTGCCCTAGGGAGACAGTAAGGCTGAGAAATTATTAATCTACCCTGACCCAACTTCGTTCGTGGGCAGAGTCCAGAGGGTGAAGAGTGAGTGAATGTTGTAGACGTTTGCAGTCTTGGTGATCTGCTCATAAACACAGTGGTTTATTAGAATCTAGGATGCTGGATTTGATAACAGCTGCGGTAGGGAACCTCCTCTCATAGAGGTTCCAGAATGCCCCTTGGGGCTGCTAATGATGTGCAGAACCAGTCTGTCTCCCCTGGAAGGGAAAAGGCTGGTGCACAGGGAAGTTTGGAAACAAAAACAAACTCAAACACACCTTCCTCAAGACCCGAGATTCTAGCCGCGTGCGATGCAAGGCATCGCAGAGGCCCAGCCAGTCTTGGGGGAAACTCGTCCAATGCTCACTTCTGCTTGGTGGCAGGGACTCTGCAGAGATTCACTGATGTCCTACTCCATTTGCAAAGCCGTGGCTCGTGGCCCACGATCACAGGGCTGCTGGGTTCACATAGCTGCAAGGCAGTCCCAAAGGGTGGAGAATTCCAGAATGTGGGAGAATTGGTGACGGAGGTGGGTGAATATGTGAGTGACTGACACTTATCATCGAAGAGATCTGACGTATGCTAGAAGTTGGCTTTGGAAGGGGCCGGAGATCAAGGTATTGCTTGCCCGTTTCCTGGTGATTTTATTTGTCACAGAAGAAAGGAAATACAGTCATCACTTGGGAATTGTGAATGAGGTTGGGGCCCTCTGTTTAGGAATGGGAGCACACTGAGGGACAGGATGTTGGGAAGGAAGGTGGCTCTATTTCTCCCAACACAGTGCCTTTCCTCAAGCCAAGGAGTCTCCCCTGGTTTTCTGAATAGATAAGAATGGTTTGTAATTCACATATTGTCAAGGGCTTCTGGAATGCTTGAGGATGGTTGGAAAACGATTTCAGTTGACACAGCATGGCTTTGCCCAAATTGCACATGCCATATTCCTTAGCTAGTTCCTTTCTTTATACAGAGGTTAACTTCCCAACTGGCAGGTAGGGATTATCACAGTCCGAATGTAGGTGGTTTCTGTATAATATTTGCCTCTGGGTGCCCCTGTGAAAACAGCTAAAAATAGGGTCTTCTAGAGAGAGAGAAGTCATCAGCTGGGAAAGCTAAGGGCTGGAGGTGACCTCAAAACCTAGGGAGATAAGCTTTGCTGTGGGTTGAGGCAGCTGGGAACCTGCGAGGAGTTTCCAAGAAGTTAATTCTACAGAGGTCTTCAGTTATCTACACTGCTATTTCTCTAACTTCCACCGGAAGAAATGTTTATATTTAGCTTGGTTTTGGAAAGGGTAGGAAAAGGATATATTTAAATAAAAGTTTGGACAGCTTGTATACCAAAACCCATCACCCTCCAGGTACACATATCCCTACAAGCTGAAGGAAGGAAGCCTTCATCCAATGGCTCCCTTAACTGGTGGTGTCTGTTTCTGTTTGGATCTCAGAAACCCCGAACACAGCTGTTTCCATTAACACAGATTTTAATGGGAGATATTTGTCCCCAGCACTCAGTCGTTTCCAATTGCCTGAGACCGCCATTTAAACAACAAGTATAATAGCATCTTTGAGCTTTGTAGTTAAAAATTAATTAGGAGATTTAAGAGCAAACTCTTTGGGGGTTACTGTACAATAGCATGTTTACAGGATTAGGTCTGGGCTTTTTGTTCTGGTTAAGTGTTTCCATTAATTCTCTGTCTATTAAATGTAATTACGTATGATGTCGTCATACATTCATCAGCCATCAACATTATGATGTCGCATTTAAAAAGCAAGCTGGGAAAAAGTCTATAATTTTAAGTGTGGGATGAGGGTAACTATGGAAATTCAAATACAGGCACCTGTGACTGGGTGGTGGGGGAGTCACGGCCAAGAATCGAACAGCAGAGTTTCAATCACAGAGGCCATTCAGAACACCTTTGTCCCTGTTGGTCTCACCTTCCTGCTTCTGCTAGGATGCTTCCTTGGGGAACACCAGCACAGGCTAGATGTGTGCTGCCGAAGGACAAGAATGAACGGAAAGAAGGAATGTTCTCGCTCACGTCCTTGGCATGTATTTTCGCACTTACTGTTTTTTAATGAGAGGTATTCATCGATTAAACACTCGCTTTTGACATTGGCCGTTCAATGCATGTGCTTCCAGAATAACCTTCATTTTCTCAGTCTGGAAACAGCACTTTTAGACACTTTGGAAGCAGGCTCTGTAGTCCATTCTTTTTCAGAGCATAGCTCTTGAACAGGTAGCATTTGCTGGGAGGGTTTTAACGTGTTGCTGTGCAGGTACTCAGGCTTCAGGACGAGGAAGCCCAAAGAGCTCCTCCTCCTCCTGTTCATTAACAGATTCTGTGGCAGTGGCCTGGCACGTTGGATCCCACCTGCTTAATCACCTCTGTTAAAAATGGATGGAATAGTGTCGTATCTCGAGATTGTATGCAATAACTAAAAAATAGTGCTTCTTGGAGAGGAATGCCAGGGTCTTGTCCTGTGGCCGACCCCCTTCTCCAAGCCCGGGGTGTGCAAGGGAGCAGTTAGTTCACATCTCACTAGAACAGAGACTTAAGAAGCTTGCAGTGGTGGGGCTCCCCAGTGGTTGGTAAAATAAAGCCTAGACCAGAGTGACCTCTGAACACTCCCATGCTCCTGGCAGACGTACGAGGCACAAGAAGTCACTTGCTGGGAGAGCCCGCCAAGATGGCCCTCTTCTCCTTGTGTCAAGGCACCTGTGGCCCAGCGATGCCCTCCATTTTCAGATGGAGGGGGAACACCCTGCAGGTAGTTCCTGGACTTGGGGACACCAGACATGCTTCTTTTGGACGCACCCTGACTCGGCTGTGCTGACAGAACTCATCTTGGAAATACAGCCCTTCTGCAGGCCTTATCTGAAGAATGCAGCTCTTCCCTGTGATTTCTCTTCAGCAGTTGTATTTTTGGAGCGTGTTTCTTGATGGGAGATGTGCTGGGATCCGTAAGGAAGGATGTTGATGTTCTGGTGTCACTCCTGGTCATTGGAGTGGCTGGAGGGGACACACATCAGTAGGTACGGTTGGGCTTAACATGATGTCCCCTGCCTCCGTGCTGCCTGGTTTCCCTCTTGCCGAGAGAAGGGACGGTCTCTCTTCCTTCTCCAGACTTCTCAAGCTCTCCCTGGTGACTGCTGAGGTGGCAGATCCCTTTGTGGGGGGGGAATCTAAGAGGGGAAAATAGACTATTTCTCTTGCTGCGTTCATATAGTATTGGGGGCATTAGAAAAAAGGGGGCAAAGAAAAAGTTATTTTCAAGGCTTGGGGGGTGCTACTGCAGTGTAGTGGTGTTACCTTCTTTTTGTTTCTTTCCTCCAGGGCATAGTTAAAATTCTGAATTAGAATTTTTGTGGCATGTTCTCACTGTGCATCTTGATGATCAGATTTCCACTACGAGATGATATTTATCCCATATGCCTCACTTTAAGAACCGCCTTTTTTAAATCATTCCTCACAAGATGGGAGTGACTTTGTTTCAGGTTTTCAAATGCCTTTCATCTCATGCATCTCTCTCCCTATTTTGAATAACACAGTTTTGACTCAAGAAGACACTTCAGGCTGAAAGAGCCTCATTCAGTCCCAGCTTGGGTGCTTATGGAGGGAGCACATATCAAGATTGGTAGTGGAGGTTTTTTTTTTTTTTTTTTTTTTTTTCCCCAAAGCAATAAAGACGAGTTAGCACAGATTTGGCAATTATTGCATGAGGTGGTACCTCGCATCTCCAAGCCTTGTGTGTTATTGGACACAGGCCTGGCAAGAACCACTTTAAAAAGCAGCACAGGAGTAGTTACTCTGGAGCTCATTTGATTTACATGTATCAGAAAAGAAAAAAAGAAAAGCAAACTGTCCTTGTGTCACACAAATACGCACTTGGACTAGGCAGCAATTTCCAGAAACACATTCATGTGTGGAATCAAAAAGTGCTTAATTGCAAACATCTGAGATGAAAGGAAAAGTGGGATACTTGGAAAAGTATGCTAGATGATTCAGATGGGCGCCCTGGAGATGGGAGAGACACTGATGGGAGAGCCAAGCACGGGGTCTGAATGAAGTCATCTCATCAGACGCGAGATGGAGAAATTAATGTTTCCACGTTGATACTTTCTACGGGATAAAAATGTGTATACGTGCCTAAGTTAATAACCTGAATATTATTAATAGATATTGGACGTCTTCATCTTTTTCAAGGAGCTTTATTTATTTATTTTTTCCTTCAGTTTGGTCAGAATCTACTTTGGGATTACCTCTTCCTGGAAAAACAGCACCATGTCTCTGGGCACATGTATTGTTGATTTTTCTTTCAGACCTTGGAGCAAGGCTTGAGGTTGGGAAGTATTGGGGGAGGTGGAGAGAACTGCCCGTCGTTCACACCTGTGCATGGTACATCCACAGGTCACGTACACAGTTCTGAAGTTAAATCGGAAAACTTGGAGTGTGCTTATAACATTAATTTTCAGTGTTTCATAAACATCGGAATGGTCGGTGGAGTTTATTAAAAATATAGATTCTGGGGGCCGCCTGGGTGGCTCAGTCAGTTAAGGGCCCCACTCTTGATTTCAGCTCAGGTCATGATCCTGGAGTTGTGGGATCCAGCCCCGTGTTGGGTTCTGTGCTGAGAGCAGAGCCTGCTTCGGATTCTCTCTCTCCCTCTCTCTGCCCTTCCCCAGCTCATGTTCTTTCTGTCTCTCAAAAGAAAAATTAAAAAAAAAAAAGAATGGAAAGAAACACAGATTTGTGGGCATCATCTCCCAGAGGGCTGGACTAGGGCCAGGAATCTGAACTGGGGACATTTGGACGTCGCCATCACACTGAGGCCTGGAGAGTTTTCCAGGGGTGCGATTCGATCCAGCATCAAGGGGAGGTGTGGGTGATGGGGCTCCACGAGGAAGGTAGAGCGAAGGGGCTGGGTCTCTACGTGCGTGTGAGGAATCAGCTGTACCCAGGCAGGTCCAGTCTCCACCCTCAGCCTCAAGGATATCATCTCAAGGCCCCTGGAAGGTTCTAGCCAGCAGGAGCATCCTCGTTTGATGGGGACTTTGGCCACTCGACAGTCCAGCGGTGTGATTTATGACGGGGTCTTTAGGACCCATCATATCAGTTCTGATCTGGGGCAGGAGACTAAAGGTCAGCCAAGTGGGCAGGACGCGGTCAAGCCCCAGTTAAGATTCTGGAAAACAAAGGCTTGGGTGAGCTTCCCGGATGAGCCACGCTCTGCAGTGTTGTCGCACAGGGAAGCCCGGAGGAAGTAATACCGTCCAGGACTCCACGGGGGTGGCTGGAGGTTTTTGGCACTGGAAATTCATACGTGGACCCTCCCAGACTTTGCCTCTGTCCTGTGGTCGGCTCTTACTTGTATCCTTGTACTCATGATAAACCTGTTCGTAAATACAGTGTTTCCTGCATTCTGAGAGGTGTTCTAGTGAATTATCAAACCTGAGGGAATCTTGGGGACCCCAGGATTCGCAACCAGGGGGTCAGACGTGATGGTGGCCATGGTGACCCCGAGTGTGTGGCTGGCATCTGAAGTCTTGGGCCTACTTGGCAGTCTGGAGGGCTGTACCCTCTCCTGGAGCACGGCCAATCCTTCTGCAATGTGCTTCAGCCTGGACAAGCCTGAGAAACACAAGGTGGAGAGAAAGAAACAAGTTCCATACAATGATATACAGCGTGACAACATTGATGCCAATTTTAGAAAGAATAAAGCGATGCCGGTGTGCCTAGGTGGCTCAGTCGGTTAAGCGTCCGACTTCAGCTCAGGTCATGATCTCACGGTCCCTGAGTTCAGGCCCCGCATCGGGCTCTGTGCTGACCCCTCAGAGCCTGGAGCCTGTTTCGGATTCTGTGTCTTCCTCTCTCTCTGACCCTCCCCCGTTCATCCTCTGTCTATCTGTCTGAAAAAGAAATAACTGTTAAAAAAAATAAAAAAAATAAATAAAGCGATGCCATAGGTTGTTTACTAACATATATGCACACGCACATATAACCCATATTTTCATGCGTGTGAAGTGCATAGGTAAATGTATATGGTTTATGTATAAATATGTATACTTACTCATTTCTATGAATATGCAAAGCATTATAGTTTGGAACTGGACAGATACACACCAGTTTCTTAACCAACCTGCTTCCAGGGTCAGGATGAGAAAGCCAAAATGACAAACTGAGAACATTTGTTAATTACCGATGATGATTTTGGGACGTTCATATTATTATTCTGTATGTTTCCCTGTATTTGAAATTAATGCACACAAATCTGGATTGGAGGCAAGGGAGTCAGTGGGGCTTCAAGGGTGCTGGGAAGAGACCTAGGGGGCTGAGTGGTCACAGCTCCAGCGGCAGGACCACCCGGAGAGCAGCATGGGCTGTCGAGCAAGGACATGCAGATGCTTTGTGTGGCTTCTCCCGTGATGGCTGTTCCACGGACGACCACACCAGGAAGGATTCTGCAGCCTGAGTGGCTGGAGGTTCAGGAGCTGCCCATCGCTGGACTCCCCTCCCCCCCCCACCCCGTCCACCCGGATGCCTGGGTGATGGTCACCAAGGAGGGAACAGCTGGGGGCTCTTGGTTCAGCTTCAGCGCAGTGTCTGGGAGCGGCCCTAACAGAGCGGCCGTTGGGCTTTCCTGCCTTCGCTCGCTGTCCCCCTGCAACTGAGGGCATATGGGGGTGTGCAGACTTGCCCGGCCTCAGCTCAGGGCATCCACGAGGCCCTCTCTCTGGGGTGGGCCAGCCCCAGCCCCCACAACGCCAGCCTGGCCTCCTCGGTGGCTATTTTTTCTTGCCTGTGCCTAAATATGCTCAACGGTGGCACAAGTCAATAAAAACCCCACCTGGCCCTCACAGCACAGAAGACTCTGTCTGCCTTGAAAATTCGTTTATGCTGAGCCAAGCACATGCTTCTAAATCACAAGGGACAGAAGAGTCAAGGTGACAGGGCAGGAACAAAAAATCAGCCACAGGAAGCACAGGCGCCGTGGGGCCATATTTCACCCTTCGTGGGGAGGACAGCAAAGGCACGTTTCCTGGTTTGTTCAGGTGATGAGAGGACATGAGGAGGCACGTGTGAGGACGTTAAATGGGGTGTGCATTTTACCCAGAATATATTATTGTGGGCGCATTGCATTTAACGTCTGTTTGACCTAACTGGGGACCCAGTCAGACTACCAGCTTCACTGTGTCAGAACCACAGGCATTAAAAAAAATTTTTTTTTAATGTTTATTTATTTTTGAGAAAGAGAGAAGGAGAGACAGAGAGAGAGGGAGAGGGAGAGAGGGAGAGAGGGAGAGAGAGAGAGAGAGAGAGAGAGAGAGAGAGAGAGAGAGAGGAGAGGCAGAGAGAGAGAGAGAGAGAGAGAGAGAGAGAGAGAGAGAGAGAGGGGAGAGGCAGAGAGAGAGGGAGACACAGAAACAAAGGCAGGCTCCAGGCTCTGAGCTGTCAGCACAGAGCCCGACGCGGGGCTCGAACCCACAAACTGTGAGATCATGACCTGAGCCAAAGTCCGGTGCTTAACCGATTGAGCCACCCAAGCGCCCCAGAACCACAGGCATTTTGAGCTCCAGCCACCCTAGTAAGCTGCCTGGGACAGTGTCAGGTCAGCTGTGCCCAACTCAGGGTCCTGGGCACCTTCCTGTGAGAAAGAATTCCAAGCAGGATACCAGGTGGAAAAAGCCTGGATTTTCACAATAGACATGAACTTGATGTGTAGGTGTCTTGTTCTGTTCTGGTGTGGGGCAGGGGTAGGACACACCCCTTATCTTTCTTACCCTCTTTTTCTGAGCATCTGTGCTTCTGAGCTCAGCATTGGGGAAGCAGGGCTTGTCAAAACACGGGTCCTGCTCTCCAGGGTCCGCATGTGGCGGTGGGGAGACAGAGGCAGGTCAGGGAACAGACAGGCACTTTCAGGTGCTGAGGGAATGGGGGAAGTCACAGGGTGGGGGTGTGGGGTGAGGCATGGGGGCCCCATGAGGGGCCTCCTTGAGAAGGAGGGAGGGGTAGGAGGACTGACAGAGGAAGAAGAAGGAGGGGAGGGAGGAGGCGAAAGGAGGGAAGGAAGAGGAGGGAAGAGGAGGGATGGAGGGAGAGAGGAAAAGGAAGCATGCATGGCTGCCACTGTGTGGTAGGCTGTGGCAGCAGCTCGCCCACCTTCCTGGGCGCTGGCTGCTTGGCTGCCCTCGGTCTTCCTCAAGCCCTCCGTGTCCCCACCTCTCACCACCTCTGTCTCCCCTGGGCTATCTCTGACTTCCGGCATCTGTGGCCCCCAGCCTGGCCCCTGCTTCTGGCCCAGATATGACAATTCTACCTTTTATCCAGTCCTTGAATCTTAATATGTTTCAGCAGCTTGGGGCCTGGGTTCCCCTGCTGGTCTCGTCCTCACCTCGTTGCTGGCAGCACCTGGTGCCCCTGTCCCGGTGGCTTGCGGTCACCTGCGACGTCCTCCAGGGGCCGGCTTCTCTGCCACAGCCCTGGCCTCCGGGTCCCTAGAATTTAGACATTTTGGTGGAGGCAGTAACATTTCTTAGCACCTGGAATCGGCAGGCAGCCTCCTGTCCGTGCGTTACCCGCAGTCATCCGCCGCCTGCGGTTACGGTAAACCGCGTGCGCGTGGGGGCGAAAGGCTCGTGTGGTGATAGATGTGGCCCCTGGTTCCACACCCCACGCAGGATTAAACAGGTGTTTCACCTTCTGCTTATGAATTCTGTCAATAAGTCTAATAAGAACTTGCAAACATTAAATTAGAATCAGCTCATAGGTTTTTACCATGAAAGGAGACAAAATTTGCTGAGATAAGTCAATTTGAAAAAAAAGAAAAGAAGCTGCTCACATTATGCATTTATGAAGTAGAAACTCATTTTCCCATCCAATTTGAGCTTGCTGTTTCACGATGGGTAATAGGTACTTCTGATAACAACAGCAGCCCCTGATGGAAACGCCAATGCAGTCTCACCAGTAAGTTCTCTCCAGGCTCGGGTCAGTGATGAAAATCTCATTGGCCGGACCCTGGCTAGTTAAAGGCGGAGTGCAGTGTGCCAGCCAGTTCCTTGGCTCACTGCCTTGCTGCGTTTATTTGTTATTCGTACCTAAATGCTGCCCACCCTGTGCACGTGAACTCCAGGCTCCCTCCTCTGGGAAGCGTCCAGGGCTGGCCCTGGGCTGCAGTGATTGCACCTCTGGCCACCACCACCCTTCAGGCCCCTCATCCGCTGCTCCCAGCTCTGTGGTCAGGACGGGACAGGCAGAAAGGGAAGGCGGGTGCTGAGTTTGACACCCATTTTCTGCTGGATCCCTCACGAGAAATCTGTTTGTGGACCTGACAGGCCCCTGCTCAGGCTTCTGGGGGTGACCTCTGCCTTCTTGGGCCCCAGCCTGGGTGTGGGAACCAGGATGGTGGGTGCAGAGGCCTAGAAGGACCCAGAAAGTTCTGCATAAGCCACGTCGTTGAAAAGCAGGCTTGGGGAAGGTTTGCTCTTGGAGAACTAGAGTCAGAGAGATCCAGGGGGGAGCTGGGCAACCGGCCTAGGGAGGATTATGGCGTTATCTGGGGTGGCCGGTTTACAGAGAAATGATGAAGGATTTTGAGGGCATCCGCAAGGCAAGGGCTAGATGGCCCGTGAGTAGGGAGAGGACTGGTGTGCGGTATTGTCGTTCGGGGTCACTCATCCCATCTTCGGTGTTCGCTGAGATGCTCTGCCAGACCCAGAGGGACCGCGTCTCTCTGCACTGCCCCGCGTGGCCGTGTGACCCCTTGGCTGCATGGCGTGTTGTGGGCCGTATGTGGCCCCTTTGCTCAGGCCCGGGTCTGAATTCGGCTATGAGGTGGGGAAGCTGGATAGCAGATCTGGAGCAGGTTGCTTAGCTCTCTAAGCCTCGTGTCCTCAGCTGTGGAAGGGGCACAACTAATCACCTCCTAATGGGGTTGTTCTGAGGTCAAAGTGAGATAAAGGGAGGTGACATGGAGTGCGGGGCTCATCACGCAGCAAACAATTGGAGGCTAACAGGTCTTTGTGTCATTGATCTCCTAGCCCCGCATGGCTCAGCCCTACCCTTTGTCTGCGTCTTACCCCTCAGCTGCTGTGTGTGCCCTCTGCGGAAGGGGTCATGTCTCAGGAGCTGTTTATGCCCCCAGAGCCCTCCCAGGAAGGGGTGCGCAGGGGGAGCTCAGTGAGCCCATGAGCATGTTCCTCCTGTTACCCCAGCGGGCAGTTTCCTGAGCTGCGGGAGGGCCGGGCCGGCTCAGGCACAGAGGAGAGCCCTGGGGCCAGCACGCTGGCCCGACGGGATTCCTCTCTGGCTGCGCTGTCCTGCATCTGAGTTTCTGGACTTTGGTCACAAGAATCTCGTAGGAGAGAAGCATGCGGGTTTGGCATGCTGCACTCAACCTCTAGAAATAGCACGCACACACACGGCTCTCAACACATGTTCCTGCGAGGAGTCATAAATTCGTAAGCACATTTAATTGTTCAACAACAAGGCGTCCACTTGTCTAAGGGCAAAATACTGAAAAATGCATCGAGCAGGGGAAAATCACCAACAAAAATTGAACTTAAAGTCCCATGACTAAGTATTTATGTAGGGTGTTCCGTTCAATCACAGTTGACCATGTCTGAAAACAGCCAGATTGTGCAGCAGGCATGGGAGAGTTGACCATGGGTCAGCCCAAGCTGGGCCCGTGGACCCAGGCCATGTCTGTGAGCAGGCGACTCAGGCAGATACAGTGGCTCCTTGGACTGTGGTTTCACAAGAGGAGCTGAGGGGCTGTGTGCACAGCGTCCAGCACCAACCGAGGACTCAGTGTACCCCAGACGTTGTAACTGTTATTACTGTAGTTTTTATTTTATTTTTTTACTTCATTTTACTTAATTATTTTATTTTACTGTGTGTATGTATGTATGTATGTATGTATGTTTGTTTGTATGTATGTATGTATGTATGTATGTATGCATGTATGTATGTATGTATGTATTTGAGAGAGGGAGAGAGAGCACACAGGCATGTGAGCAGGGGAGGGGCAGAGAGAGAGAGAGGGAATCCCAGGCAGGATTCACGCTCAGCGTAACGCCCACACGGACTCTGTGTCACAACCAAGAGACCACGACCTGAGCTGAAATCAAGAGTCAGACGCTTAGCCTATTGAGCCACCCAGGGGCCACCCTTATGATTGTATTTAGGAGCACTAATGCCATTTGTTCCTCCTGAAAAAATGGCCGTTCTTAATTCTTTTGTGTACTCTCAAGTGAGATAAACATGTTAACTGATTGTTGTCGCACGTTCCGCGTCTGACACCCTAGTGAACGGCAAACACATCTCCATTCAGTAACGGCCTTAAAAGAACCACAGACCTGGTTTCGCAAAAAGATGTATCTTTGCAATCAACAGACCTGCCGTTCATTCCTGCAGCCATCAGGAGGCTCTCAGCTGTTTGCACACATCCACCAAAAATGCAGAAGTGTGGGTGCGTGACCTTGAATACTCACGTGAGAACAACAGGTGGCTGTGAACACGAGCTGAGAGCAAAGAGCACACTTAGGGACATTTCACTCGGAGTGGGACTCCTGGCGCTCACACCTACTCCCATGGAAGCAAATTTACTGAGAAAGCAATGGAGGCAGCATGACAGCAGCTCAGACTGGAGCCCCCCGCCATCTGTGCAAAGACCTAAGCGTGTGGTGCAGACCCCGTGCCTTTTCTCTCAGGGTGTTTTAAGATAAATATCCTGAAAAAGCATAACTGTTGACTGAGCTTGATTCAGTCGTTATGGAAAGAAAAGTCCGAACTAATAAGCAAAAAGAAAGCACTCAGAGGTTTGGTGGTTGGTGGGCGTTTGGCTCACCACCAGTCCCCAACCCCAGTGCTGGGCATTATCCCACTATTCCTGCTGCGACTTTGATCCCTAATGAGCAAGGACCAGGCCTGGGTCTCAGAAGCAGCTGAGGTCCCTGATGGGAGACAAGTGATGGTAAGACCATAGCTGTGAGCCAGCCCTTCCTGCACAAGGTGCTTTGCAGAGTGATTCTGTTTGCCTCGGCCATCCTCGGATTGTGGCGTCACTCTGACCTCTGCCTCCTCTTCACATCACCTCCGCTGTACGTCGTCTCCTCTTTGGTCTTTTATAAGGACACCACTGTGTCACATCTGGCATGAGCTCATCTCGAGACCCTTCACATAACTCCATCTGCAAAGACCCTTTTCCAGAGGAGGTGACATTCACAGCTTCCAGGTTGCAAATGTAATTGGGGGCGAGGGGGCACCGTTCACCCTCTGCAGAGAGCCTTCAGTCAAAGCTCTCAGCACAATGCCTGGCACCACTGAGCGCTCGAGGAATATTATCTGTTCCTGTATGGTAACTATTGTTTCCTGGGAGAGGGTTTGGGAAGCCCTCTGGCCCTTTGTTTAAAACAGAACAGATGGAAAGGAGAGTCTTCATGACGGGGCAGGCGAGAAGGGGCCAGGGGCACTGCCGCCGGGCCTGCCAAGCGAACACGGGGCTCCCTGCCTCAGTCCCCTCAGCCTGGGTTGAACTTTTCTTTTGGCATCTGCATTGTGGGTTTCTCGGGAGCAGAAGTTTTCCCGGGTAGAGTATGCTTTCCCTCTGGAGAGGCTCGGCTGTCCTGCCCCTGGCCAGTGTGCTCCTGCAGCACCGAGTCTCAGAGCTAACCACCACCTGCTGTCAGCAGAGAGGTGGGCAGAGCCCAGGAGGATTGTACCTGGGGACGAATGCACCACTGGCCTCCTCTATCATCTGCGGCCTCAGTGGAGCTGCTCAGATGCCAGACTGGAGGAAGCAGGAGAATCTTCCTCTCTTCCCAGGGGAGGAACCCATGCACCTGACCTGGGACGTTCACCCACCAGAGCACCAGGACTGAGGGGCTCAGAGCTCCTTGCTTGAGGCTGGGGCTCTCGGACAGGTCTCTGTCCCGAGCCCTGCACAGCGGCCCCCTCACCCCCGCCTGACCTCTCCGATCCCATGGGTGGCCCGCAGGCACTCATGCCCTTCCATGTTCTCTTGCCTTCTGGGGATCACGGGCCCACTTTATGCCAGGTGAGGTGCTAGGTGGACGCTGCAGCCTTGGAGGGAGCACTGGCCAGAGAAAAGCCATCTGTCTGTGTCTGCCCCCATTTACCGATTTGTGGGATGAACTGATTCTGTCCAGGCGGTGACCGTTGAACACCTGCAGGCTGCAAGCCACCTCCCCCTGCGGTCCTCAGGTGCGTCTCCGGCTCTGGCCTGTGTGTGCGCTAAGAGCCAATTAAGTCTGTTCCCACATCTGTTTATGCCAATTGCACCAGTTCGTGTAATTACATCACGTGACTAAATATTACATAAAACAATGGCATTTCAGTGCGAACAGGAAGAAGGCGTTTGTTTCTATAAAAACAGTCGAATTTTTGGAAAGACTTAAAATGGGCAAGGTAGTAACATTTTTCTTTCAAATTCAGTTTCCATGAATCTGCAATAAAGGATTGAAGGAAGGAGTCACAATTCTGACTGATGGTGATACCTGCAGGCGCTTCAAATTGCCTGTGTCCTCACAGCACGTTTGGTGGGTGGGATGTGCGCTGCGGGCATGGTAGCTGTGAGCCAGAAACCAGAGGGCAGAGGGGGGGTGTTTTCCCAGTGGTGACCAGATAGTAAGTGAGCATATGTCTAAGCGTTTTTTGTTGAGATGTTTAAGGCATCATCGGTGGTAATGACTGTCCACTTCACAAGACTGAGCCTGTGTGGCTCAGTCGGTTTAGCATCTGACTCTTCTTGACTTTGGCTCAGGTCATGATCCCAGGACTGTGAAATCGAGGCCTGCGTCAGGCTCTGCCCTTACTGTGGATCCTGCTTGGGATTCTCCCTCTCTCTCTCTCTCTCTCTCTCTCTCTCTCTCTCTCTCTGTCCCTCTCCCCTCCTTCTCCCTCCCTCTCTCTCCCTCTTCCTCTCTCTTTCTCTCCCTCCTCTCTCTCCCTGTCTCTCCTTCTCTCTTCCTTCCCCCTCCACCCCTCTTCTGCTCATGCTCCCTCTTTCCAAATTAAAAAAAAAAAAATGGTCCACTTCATAGGATGTTTTTGGTCCCGTTTGAGAGGGAGTCTTCTGGGAGGCACTGTGATGGCGGGAGCTCACAGGGACCCAGGTCTCTCCAACATCCAGGATGTCATCCCCAGACCAGAGATCCCAGAACAGTGATACCTGTGGGATGGCATGTCAGAGTCTCCACAGCGCCTGACACATCCTCAGGAGGAAGGACTCCAGTTTTGTTGTTACTCTTCAGTGGAGGAAGCGTGTAAAAGAGGGCTTACTTTTGTCACACATACGCACACGCGTCTGTATTTCTCTCTCTGTTCCAAAGACGGTAACTCTAAACGTGACTTTCTGTTCAGTCAGCGTACACAAAATAATCCTGAAAACATGGGAACTCACTTCCAAGAGAGAAAAAGAAGTGTAGACAGAAACTGAGGCATAAGCAGCAGTTACCTGCTGGTCAGGTCTCCTTAGGGTCCCAGAGAGCTGTCAGCTGGCCCCTCGACACGAAGACGCAGGGTCTCATACAGCGGCCACCTGGATGCTCACACACCAAGCGTGGGGATGCTTTGCTTGCAAAGCTCATTGCACTCCGTCTAGTTAGAAGGCAATATCTTTTAAAAGGTAAAATATTGCTCATGTAGATTATTTAACTTTTTTTTTTAGCTCCTTCTATAATAATAAAAAGAGGCATACAGCATCGAAATGAGCGATTTATGGAAACATATAAAGGAGCACATTTTCTTGGCGAGTCCTTGAAATTTAATTTAGAGATGTGGTAGCAGAGGAAAGGATGCATTTTCATGATGCTTGTTTCCTCTCCTTTGGGTGACTTTGCGGTGCCTTTGTGAGAGCAGCTGAGTTCAGGGAAGGAGCCACAGGGCCTTTCAGATGGTCAGGCATCCCCGTCCCTGAGCATTGGGTGGGGAGGGTCTTGTGCTACGCCTGAGGAACTCCTGTCTCTGCACTCACTCCCTCGCTCGAGAGTTGAGTGCCACCAGCGTGTCTCTACTTGGACGTCAGGAGCCCATCTCACACTTGATGCATGGGGAGCTCAGCTCCCGCCTACGAAGCTTTCTCTGCGAAGTCTTTCCCAACCTTGTGGATTTCAACAGTGTCCGTCCAGGTGCTCCAGCCGGATCACCGTGTCATCCCGGCTCCTCTTTTCCTACACCTCACACATAATCCATCACCGTGCCTTTCAGCAACACCTTCCAAATACATCCAGAAGCCAGCTGACATAGATAGGTAGCTTGTAGCCAACACCACGTGGGCGCCTGAGGAACTGCCGTGGCTGCTGAACTTCCATCCTGCCCATCCTTACCCCATTTCGGTGTCTACATGAAGGCCAGTGGGAACTTGCTAACGCCCAGTAGGGCGATGTCACCCTGCTTCCAATCCTCTGAGGGCTCTTTTCTCCCTCGGCCGGTCATGTGACTGTGTGAGTGAGGGGCCGTTCCGCCGTGTGGTGCCAGGGGCTCCTGCAGCTGGAGACACTGAGAGCCGGGGGTGGTGAATGCGAGCAGGCACCCTCACAAACGGAGCAAGCCCCACGGACAAAGCAGGTTCTTAGTGTTCTGGCCCCGTCCCTCTGATGCCAGAGCAGGCACATCCCTGTATCACGTCATCATCACTGGGGAAGGCCTCCTAGGCTAGGACCTTGGTGGATGTGAAGGAAGATTGTCAGGAGGGAGAGAATACCAGATGGATGAAATGTCTACGATTCCATTCTGGTTTAGGGAAGTAACTTACGCCTCAAAGATAGTGAGTGGGGCACCCGTGTGTCTCAGTCAGTTGACCGTCTTGACTCTTGAAATCATCTTAGGTCGTGATCTCACAGTTCATGGATCGAGCCCTGTGTCAGGCTCTTCATTGACGAGGAGGCTGCTTGCGATTCTCTCTCTCCCTCTCTCTCTCCCTTTCTTGCTTGCTCTCACTGTCTCAAAAATGGAGGAGGGGGAGGAGAAGGGAAAGGAGAAGGAGGAGGGAAAGGGGAAGAGGAAGGGGAAGGAGGTGCCTAGGTGGCTCCGTCACTTAAGCAACCAAGTTCGGCTCAGGTCATGATCTCACACTTCATGAGTTCAGGCCCCACGTCGGGCTCTGTGATGATTGCTTGGAGCCTGGAAGCTGCTTTGGATTCTGTGTCTCCCCCTCTCTCTGCCCCTCCCCTGCACATGCTCTGCCTGTTTCTCAAAATTGAATAAATGTTAAAAAATTTTAATAAAAGGAAGAAGGAGGAGGAGAGAGGGAGGAGGAGGAAGAGGGGAAGGAGGAGGGGAGTGGAGGAAGGGGGAGGAAGAGGGGAAGGAGAAGGAGGAGGAGGCAGAGGGGTGGGGGAGGGGGAGGGGGAGGAGGAGAAGGAGGCATAGATGATAATACAGAGTGGCTGGAATAACCAAAGCCCAGGTATGACCCTGTGTGATCAACCCTAGGTTGTGTGCCACAACTAGGTTGTGTGTCACAACCCTAGTGCTTTCCCGGGAGAGTGCGCCAGGCGAGGGACGTCCCTGCTCTCACAGAGTGTACAGTCTGGAATACCTGTCTAAATTCCCTAAGAGGGTCTGAACTGACCGACATCAGCCAAGAGAGCTCACTGGCATCGCATGATGCTCTGCAGACCGAGTCTGGTTTCTCTGGGTGTCGTCCAGTCAGACTTGCGCGTGGCATTTAAGGCCCTCCTCTGGAATGAAACCAGGGGTCCAGGTGATGGATTGTTGACTGCTTCATTCATTCACACACATTCATTGAGCACCTGTTGTATGCCAGACACTGGGTCAGCCACTGGGGGTGGAGAGCCCCGCGAGACCATGAAGCGAACCAAGAGTCTCCCGGCACCACGGCTCCTGGAGGACCCTGTCGCAGAGCCATCTTGCACAAGGATATCTGGAAGGCCGCCCTGTGAAGCTGCCCCCACGCACACCACATCTCCGTTGTATGTTTACACAGGGCATCAGGGATTTATGTGGGGAGGCATTAAAGCATCAGGGATATCCAGTCAGAGCAACAAAAAAATACAGGGACCGTCTTTCAGTCCTGGTATCTGCACAGTTCCCTTTTTATGTGACAAATATGGAGAACAATTAGGTCCCTTTTGATGGGATAATTGCTTGCTACCTGAAGAAGCTGCCTTAAAATGACAACTCGAGCAACGTGGACTTGCCAGCACTATTTAAACCCGTCACATTATCCAGAAGAAGTGGAAGGAAGGCTGAGCCAATCCGTGAATGTCTCCTTCCTAGATTGCCCAGCCTTTTGTATCTGTTATTAAGCCCTTCACAAGTATGCTGCTTCTCTGGTGAGAAAATGTATTTGCATAGCTCCCAGTGGCTACACCAGACAGTGGTCAGCTCGAGATAAACCTCCCAGAGCTGGGGAGGAGGGTATTACGCACATACCATAACCAGGTCCAATTATGTTGAAAACCAATAGCTGTGTTTCTCTGCCCATGTGTTCCCTGAGTGTGAAGAGAAGGAACAAATAGACTGATAAAATAGAATGGAATGGAATGGAATGGAACAGAACAGAATGGAATGGAACAGTATAGAACAGAATAGAATAGGAGTAAAATAAACTAGACTAGGCTAGAATAGACTTGACTAGATTAGAACAGACTAGACTAGACTAGACTAGACTACCCTGGAATAGAATAGAAAAGAATAGAATAGAATAGAATAGAATAGAATAGAATAGAATAGAATAGACTCAGACTAGAGTAGACGAGACGAGACTAGACTAGACTAGACTAGACTAGACTAGACTAGACTAGACTAGAATAGAATAGAATAGAATAGAATAGAATAGAAAAATAATATAGAATAGAATAGAATGGAATGGAATAGAATAGAATAGAATAGAATAGAATAGAAAAATAATATAGAATAGAATAGAATGGAATGGAATAGAATAGAATAGAATAGAATAGAATAGAATAGAATAGAATAGAATAGAATAGAATAGAATAGACTCAAGTAGACGAGAGTAGACGAGACTAGACTAGAATAGAATAATAAAATTGTTACAGGGTTTTAAGGATGGGAGTCTGAGGAGGATCCATTCAGGTTCTTGCCGCTTGTCCCGTCTTGTGTGGGTCTCCCAGGAGCACAGGGTATGCTGGTTCTGGCAGCCCCTGTGGGCTGCCCCCTGGTTGGAGGCAGTGTTGGGGTCTGCCAGCACTCCATGTGGCACCAGGAGCCTGGAAGTGCCTTCTTGAAGAAATGGCCTAGAGAGGCATGAAGCTCCTCGTTTTCTTTCTTTCCAGTAATTGACTGTATATTGAGTTCCCCACCAAAGTGGACAGTCAGGCGCTCGTTCCCAATGAAAATTGCAGCGAGAGACAAATGGCAGTTGAAATAAGTAACATCGAGTCTCTTGACAAATGCATCTGCAGCAGCAGCAGAGGCCCTGGCTCAGGAGACACAATTATGCACCTGGCCTTTGAAGCCAGTGCCTCAGTGGCCGCAGGAAAATGGATCGGCTACGCGGGGCCTGGGGTGGGCCCTTTCCATGTATTTGTCCCAGAAAAGTTAATCAGAGTGAAGTGGAGACGGGGAGAGCTAAGGTTATCCTAATAGCGTTAAAAAAAATTAAATTCCGGTTGGCCCTTTGCAATCCAGGCTCATTTCTCTCTCCCTCTCTCTCTCCTATGGAAACCGTGTCTATCCGTGTCTTTTCAGTGTGAGAACAGTTTCACCCTTGAATTGGTGAGAGGGGCCTTACAGTTTCTTAGGGAAGTGCAGAGGGCAGGACAGGGATTGCGAGGGGAGGTCCAGTGGCTCCCATGTTCTCCTCCACTCCACCCACAGGGCTGGCAGGAGAACACAGATAGTGCCATTTTACCTGGACAAGCGTGTGGTTGAGGACAAGGCCCCTGGGGGTTTTATGGGCATGGGTTTGCCTGGAGGACAGATCTGGGAAGGCTAAGAGAACGTACGCAGGGAGCTCCGGAGGGGCAGAGGAAGGATAGGTCAGGTGTCGTCAGCCACCCAGCGCTCCTTGCCCTGAACAGATGCATAGTGCAAGAGTGTGTCTTTGCATCTGCCCATCATGCCCAAGGCTGGGGGTGAGGCTACGCCCCTGAGGATTCAAGGACCAGACTGAGCCCCTCTGCTGGTTGAGGCGGGAGGAGTGTCAAGGCTGGGATCCTAGATGCTTACACTGGGGGACATCTCCCCGAGCACCATACGGCTGCCTGCCTGGCCAGTGCCAACCACCGTGGCCTGGAAGGCTCCAGAGCTCAGGCTGAGAAGCCACCTCTGGACATTGTGCCCATAGGAAGCCCCTCCCTTAGCTGTCATCCAGCAGGAGAAAGTCCCTGGTGTTGCTTCTGAGGCCACCACCGCACTGTCTCTTAACACCCCAGACAGGTTCCTGGAGGTTGGATGGTTGCCGAGTAAAAACCAGCACCTCCTTGACCTGCTGCCCTTAGGAAAATGGACATGGCCCAGCAGCCAGGGGTGACTGTGCTGCCATCCCCACCCAGCCTCCAGCCATGCTGCACCCAGAACCTTCTAGGGGTCCGCCAGGGGGCTTTGTGCATGTGTACAGTGTCGGGAGGCCCTGCAGGAGGTTGCCTCCACCCGGTGCGGTGCCCTGGTGGTGGTTCAAGGTCCTTCTCTCCTGCCCTCCCACCCTTCACGCGTGTATGGGCAGCACTGGGTCCCACATGCCAGGTGCCGATGGCAGTGTTTTACCAACCTCAGTCATTTACTTCCTTACTCCGTGGTTTGGTTTGGCCACGTCTCCTGCCACCACGGCCCATCTTCACCGTTTTCCACTTTGAAATATTTCCTTTTTTATTATTTATTCATTGTCTCCTCTTAGTTGCCTTTTTAAAAAATAGACTTTATTTTTTAGAGCCGTTTTAGGTCCACAGCAAAATCGAGAGCAAGAGGAAGGTCCAAAAACGTTTCCATATGCCGCCCTCCCCGCACTGACGTGGCCTCCCTCGTCGTCACCGTGCCCACGGGATTTGTTACAGTCCATGAACCACGTGGACGAGTCATTATCACCCAAAGTCCATCGTTCACCTGAGGGTTCACTCTTGGTGCTGTGTGCATTCTGTGGGTCTGGACTGATGTGCGGTGGCACGGCCCGCCAACATAGCACCACACACTGTGGTTTCTCGGTCCTGAAAGTCCTCCGTGCTCCCCCCTTGTCATCCGCCTCGCAAATCCCTGGAAACCACCGATCTGTTTACTGTCTCTGTAGTGTCGCCTTTCCCAGAACATCATAGATTGGAGTCAGATTGGCTTCTTTCATGTGGTAATACACACTTAAGTTTCCTTAAGGTAACGTATTAAACTGAAGTGAATTTATTTTAAAGGGAATCAGTACCACGCATGGAAAACTAGTATCATTTATATTAATGGGGGATAATGGGATGAATACAATAAAAAGCGAATAAGTTTTGGCTAGATATCATCAATTAACAAAGGGTCAGAGCCCCAGATCTATTTTCTTTATTGAAAAGATACATGAGTGTATGTGAGGTGTCAAGGCTAGAGCACCATGGAACTGAGGCTTTCCTCTTTATCGGAAGAGCTGAAGAGCCTCTGCTGCGTGTGTCCGCTTAGTCGATACCAGTAGGACAGTGGTGGGTTCACATTCTTCCTTCTTCTCAGATTTAGTTATATTCTGGAGCAGATGTTACTATTGCCAGTTTAAAGAGGGGAAATTGAGGCTTGGCAAGGCAGTGGAGCCAGGACCTGAACCCAGCATCCTGGCCCTCAGGTCTCATGCTCACGAACATCGCATTCCTCATGTCGGGGAGAGGGGGCGGTTCCGTCTCAAGGCTCCCAGGCTCTGGCATCAGACTGGCAGGGAAGGGTGCCCCCAAGGCATGTGTCGGTCCTGGAGGGCTCAAGGAAGCCCACCTCTGGGGCCAGGCTGGTCATCTACCTCACCTTTGGGTTGACTCTCTGACCCAAAGCGCAGATAGGCTTCTGTGTGAGTGGACCATCCGCAGCTGGGTTGGGTTGGATCCTCTGGGAAGGGCCCTAAACTTCCTAAGCGCTCTTCTCTGTCATGTGTCTCAGGGGCAATCAGGAAGTGATGCGGGTGACCTTTCCCCCAGAGCAGAGCTCCCCATTAATGCTCGACATTAATGCTCAGGTTCAGAGGATCATGTTCACAACATCTCAGCCTGCCCCATTAATGCTCGACACCTGGAAAGATTGGGCCCACACCAGGAGTTGGTTTCTCAGAGAGGCTCTCTGCAGCCCCGGGGTTCCTTTTAAATTTCTCAGCAGCAAAGGATATACGAGAGGGAGCGGCATGCGTGCCCAGGCAGTGGGAGGACTTTCTTACCAGTGACCTGGGGAAGTGACCTGCTGTCTCCAGGAACGTGGATGCTGGAAGTCCCTCACCTGTGAACATCTGGCAGGGCTTATTATGCATGGCCATGGAAGGAGCGGCCCCCCCGCTTTCACGACTCAAGGATAAGTTATGTCTGAGTTATGCATATGACTAACGTATTGGCAGACCCGCGAGCATCTGTCCTGGTTTTCTGGGTCAGCTGTTGTCAGCAGGAAGATTGACACTCCTCCAGCTCCTTGTTCTGCATCCTCCCTCCTTCTGTTCGACACCTGTTGATAGCGTGCCAGGCGCTCCACCACTCGGGATGGCTACACGGCCCTGGTTTCTGCTTCTATTAGGCTACTGGGCACCTTGTCTAAGAGCGGAGCATAGACCCGGAGTGCAGGCTGTCTGCACCCACACTTCCCATCCATGCACACTGGGGGGCAGGCTCTCTCCGTCCCCTTCATCCCCTCTGGAAGCTTACCTTCCATTCTGTGGCTGTGACGACTGGGTATTTCTATATTGAGGAAAGTATGCATGGTTACAGGGAGGTCAGGACCGGGACACTTGAGGCCTCTTTCCTCCCCTTTTTGGCGTTGTGTGTATGGGAAGATAGAAATGGGACCCACTGCATCTAAGTCCCGTGTGCAGAACTGAGCCATGGGGAGTAAAGTGTCTACATGGGCATGGCCCAGGGGGCCTGGCTCTCTTGTCTGAGAAGGTTCTGGAAGCAATAGAGACCAGAGTCCAATGGTCTGTGTCACGATCCCTTGTGGTCGGTCTGCCCTCTGTGGAACACAGAGTGGCAGGGTCGGTCACCCGGAGGAAGGAGTTGGCAAGCACCTGGCAAGTTGACAGGTCCCAGGCACTGCCTGAGCTTTAGGTGAGGCAACAGTTCCCATGGACACTGGAGAGCTGCACAGAGATGCCCCGGTCATCAAGACAGCGTGACGTGGGAGGAGAGGGGGTGATTACACCAGTGTGGCCCAAAGCCCAGGTGCCACCGGCACACAAGGTACAACATCTCTGAACCTGAGGGAGCAAGCCAAGAGCTCAGGCCTGTCACCAGAGGGGCTGGGGCCTCCCCTCTGCCCTCTTCCTTTGCCTCTTCAGTTCTGGGCACCTGGTCTAATACTGTATATGCCCAGCCCACCCCCTTCCCTGCTGACTCGTTCTTCTGGCTGCTGCCACCATCCAATCTTACGTTGTACTTCATTCTTTCGTCCGTCGTGTGGTTCTGCCCATTGGGGTCTGGGCGGGAGAGCTCGTTGTCTGGTTCCCAGTGCCGGGCACCTTGTGAGTCCAGGACACATGTTTCTTGCATGGCTGACAGGTGGCCACATGCCGCATGGACGTCTTGTGCAGGCTAGATCACACGGCCAGCTTACGGTGTCTGGAGGGGGAGGCGTGCATGGGTCCAGTCGGGCCGCAGGGACCTCACCGTCCACTCGGTCTTTCTGGCTTCTCCTGGAGCAGCTTTTCTTCCGGTAAATGGTAGCCAGAGCAAATGTGCCCAAGCCTAGTTGTGAAATCTGCAGTGGTATGTAACAGGAACACTTTTACTTTCTGTAAAGCTGAGCTCACAGTTCTCCCCATTCCCCCCTTTTGGGGGAGCCATGGGAAGGATTGTAAAGATATTTTTTTTAACGTCAACTTTAAAAAAGAGAGATGCCACATATTCCCCTCTGTTCTGCCTTAAATCAAGGAAATACAGCTAGGGCCTTCTTGGGGGACTTCCCGACTCCTTCCCATCCACATACTTACTGCTCTGTTCAGTTGTTCATCTGGCCCACAGACACGGGTCTGGCACCCACCAAGCTCCAGGTGTGATGTGTGATAAAGAACCCTTCCTATTAGATCAGATGCTATGAGGGTCAAAGAAACCAACCAGGAATAGCATTGGCTGAGGCTCACAAGGACTTTCTGGCAGTAGTCCAGGGAGCCTCCCTGAGTTACAGAGAGAGGAAGCCGGGGCACGAAGAGTGGTGGACGCGTGAACAGAAAGAACTCAGACAGTAAGCTGGTGCTGTGTCTTTGAGAAATTTGAAGGTGAGGAGAAGCCAAAGGTTGTGAGGACAAAGCAGGGTTAGAAGCCCGGGGATTGAAATCACCGTATTCCAAGTGGATGAGGAACAGCCAGTGGAGAGAAAGAGAGCCTGCTACACATCATCTTATAAAAAAATTTTAATTTCACTTTTTATTTTTAGAGACTTCGAGTGGGGAAGAGGGCAGACAGGAGGCGAGAATCTTAAGCAGGCTCATGGAGCCCGATAACGGGGCTGGATCACACGACCCTGGGATCATGACCGGAGCTGAAGCCAAGAGGCGGACGCTCAACCAACTGAGACCTCCAGGTGCATCGACGACGACACATCTTTCATCTCCTTGTGTCCTGCTGGCAGAGGTGGTGAGGAGGTGAGAGTTCCTGGGAGGACCTTGAGGGGCCCGTCTTTGGCTAGACTCCCAGGTTCCTTAATTCAGAGGGAGGCCCTGAGCAACCATCCAGTGCTCCTGCACGACTGCTTACAAGATGGGGAGCGTGGTGGCATCAGCGGCGAGTGGGGATGACTTTCTTCTGGAACCTTCCTCGGTGTCACCGAGCAGCTTGTAGCCTGTGACATGCCATGTGTGTCATTCGACAGGTTTGCGTGAGTGCCCAAAATATGCCGAAGAAGGCTCTCCCGAATGAAAGGTTAAGAGATGAGCGGTCCGCATTGCTGGTGGGGCGGTGGGAAGGGCGGCTTCCACCGTCACACTCGTCTTGTGGAGCCAATAGCCGCAGGTTCTTGCAGGGACCGGGGCGCACCTGCCCCCAGCCACGCAGAGCCCTTGGTGATCTTTCCGCCTGGGTCTCCATCGGCTCTGGGTATGGCTACTCCACTAAATCATTGCCGGTGTGATGAGGGTACAGTGACGACTCCTGTGGCGTTAATGAGCGTTTCCTGAAGACCAGTGAGTTTCAGAATTGTTTTCACGTTTGTCGGTCGGTTGGCGATGCTCTTGAGATTTACTGACTGTGCACATCCTTTTGTTCATTGACAAGTGGCTGGGTTGTTTCTTCTTGTCCTTTCTGTCAGAGGTCTGTGCGTGTTGGAGCTGTTCACCCATTGCTTCTTATCTGCTGCAAATGCGGATGGCTCCAGACTGCCGATGGTTTGACCTCACCGTTTTTCATCTTTTCCGTGGCGTGAAGGCAACATGCACTCAGTGGAAAGCGTCTTTGGGATTGCGGGTGTGGACCTCTTCCTGGGTTAGTGATGTGTGGTCCGATCATCTCCTATGATGTGGGGCAGCGCGGGCTCCCGTTAGCCACATGACCACAAGTGTCACCAACCCATACGCTGGTGGCCACTCTGCACCCAGGCGTCCCTCTGGCTCCCACTTCAGGGCAGTATTTGGTACATTCCACGAGGCAGTCAGCACTCCTTGATCCAATAGGATTTAGGATGAACGGTCCTGCCCAGCCGTGGGTTCACACGACTGTTCTTGCATATGGAAGGCAGGCTGGACTGAGCTCTGAGGTGTGGGAGGTCAGGCGTATGCATGCATTTTAGACTTAATGATGTTTTCAACTAAGGATGGGTTGATAGGGATACAACCCCATCGTGAGTCCAGGAAGATCTGTATTTATTTATTTTACAAAGACTTCATTTAGGGGCACCTGGGGGCTCAGGCCATGCGTGATCTCACAGCTGGTGGGTTTGAGCCCGGCGTTGTGCTCTGTGCTGACAGCTCAGAGCCTGGAGCCTGCTTCACATTCTGTGTCTCCACCTCTCTCTGCCCCTCCCCTGCTCACACTCTGTCTCTCTCTCTCAAAAATAAATAAATAAGTATTAAAAAATTAAAACAAAATAAAACCCACAAGGCTTTCATTTACCTGTTGATGTGTTTGCAAAGGCATTTGCTATGTAAAATTTCTCATTTTTTATGCTGCCAAGTGTGACTGCTGTCTGTGCAGCATCTGAGGTCCCTTCCTGCCCAGGGATGTGTCCCTGTGCCTAGATCCTGGTGGAGTTTCTTCTGTTTCTTCTAGGAAAGCGCCTGTCCGACACCACCCCTTAAAAGAGCCTTGTCTTTTCTGAAACATCACTTAGATCTGAAATAGGAGAAATACGGAAGGTGTAAAATTGTTGCCTGGATATTATTTTATAGCCCTGTGTCAAGATCCTATTGAGAATTGCTGGGAAACCCATGTTGTGAGAGAACTTTGACTTGATTTTCATGGTGTATATTTCCTTCTTACCCTTTCCGCACTGAGTCCTCTTCTCTGGACAGTCTGGACAGTGGTACCCCCAATTTCTTTGGGGTAATGAATGCATCTCGGCCATCGAGGGCATTCTGGATTAGACACATTGGTGTCCACTCTTGCCCCGCGAGCTCCCGGTGCAGCCAAGCCTGGTGGAGGCCCTCCTGAGCTGAGTGGAGGGCTGGAGGCGGAGAGTGGGCCAGGGGGCTGGGCCGTGTCTCTAAGCCCCTGTGCCTCCCCTGGGCTCTGTGTGCTTCTCTTCATCAGAGAATCAAAATTACGGTTTTTATAACTGGCACGACGAAAGCGCTTGAATCCACTCCAAGCGTGAACTGGCCAGCCACTTACCCGTGTGGCTCCTGGACAAGGAGGTGCATGCGTGTTTGGGGGGATGAGAAATCACTTGCTAAGTAAGAGGCTCGTGGAGTTTCAATCAAACCCAGCACCTCTGGCTTCTGGCAAACTTTTAAAAGTATTATCACTCCTGCCTGCCTTTGTGCAAACACCCCCAGGCAGGGGTTAGAGGCAGGACTGAATTTCGCTGTTTGCTCACCTCTTAGGGCAGATTCCCCAGTGTCCCCTCCATCCCTCGCCATAGCTCAAGTGCCAGGAAATGAGTATTGCCATCTATCATCTGGCAGATTCCCAGTTCCCTCTGTTGGCTGGTGAGGAAGCAGGTCTCTGGCTGCAGGGATATGCTGACTGTTTGTAAAATGGCTTTTTGCAGGGCCAGCTGAACTGTCATCCCCCCCCACCCCACCCCCAAACTTTACAAAGTGCTGGATTCACCCCAGAGCCAGGAGCAGTTGCCCTGTGAACACATCAAGGCTCTGGAAGAGGATTTAAAGAATTTGCTTAAGAGAAGCTTTGAAAACCTCAAAGAGAGCAAAGCCAGCTCAGCAGGAAGCCTGTGAGAGGAGCCCTTTCCTGGTGGGGTTTAATTTTAATTTGCAAATGTGACCAGAGGAAGGAAGGCTCAGGAGAGCAGGGCACTAATGAAATAGAAACACGTTGTTTTCTTTCATCTCCTCCACATCAAGGCAGCCAGGGGTTCTGCAAGGTGGGTGCTCTGTCAGCAACATCCGTGAACTTGGGAAATGAGGTGAAGCCACTCTCGGGTGCACAGCACGTTCTTGAGATGCCCAAACTGGCACACGCCATTCCCAGAGCCTGGCAGAGCTGGGACACATCCGAGTTGGATCTTTGGGTTTGATGCTCTTTCTCTCTGCTTCCTGCCCCTGCACAAGGTTACCAGTGGGTGCAGGCGGCGGGAGAATGAGCCCAAGGCCCTTGCTGTGGCTGTGGCTGTGACTGTGGCTGTGGCTGTGGCTGTGACTGTGGCTGTGGCTGTGGCTGTCACTGTTTCATGACCTGAGTAAATTCCGATCCATTTCAAACCCTCATTCCCCCTCAGCACAATGGAGACAAAGATATCTCCTTTCTGGGCTCCCAGGGTCATTTGGAACATCCAATAAGGGCACAAATGTCAAGATAATAGTACTGACCATCACTGATTGCCTGCCTAATGCCGGGCTCTGTGCTAAGTGCTTTCCATGCAGAGCACAGAGCATAGATTGGCTGCCTGCTTTGTGTAGGAGCACAGTGGGGCACAGAGTGCAAATGAGGCGCCCAAAGTCATACGGCAAAGCGATGAGTGAGGATGATGACCCACATCAAAGCTAGTGCTCTAAGTCACTGCTCAGAGGCTTCACACATTTCTTGTAAAGGACCAGACAGTAATATTTTCGGCTTGGTGGGCCATTAGGTCTCTACTGTTATCTTCTCATCTCTGCTACTGTAGCACAAGAATGGTGGTAGTTGCCAAGTAAGCCAGTAAGTGTGGCTGTGTTCCAATAAAACTTTATTGACAAAGACCAGCAGGGGAATGGATAGACACTGCTTAAACGGTACAGGTTTTACTCTGGAGTTGACAGAAATATTTGGAACTAGATAGAGTGCGGATTGCACAGCATTATGAAAGTACTAAATGCCACTGAATTGCTCATTTTTACAATGATTAATTGTACATTTTGTGACTTTCACCTCAAAGAATGAATGAAAAAAAAAAAATTCGGGTGTTGAACTCAGTTTACAAACTGTTCCCGGTCCCAAATCTAGTTAAATGAAGGTGTTCAAGAGGCATTGGGAATGAACTCTTTCAGCCACCTGCCAGCATCTTAAACCAGCTGGTTCCTTGTAGAAAAAACAGGGATGTCCACACAGGCAGAGGAGACCACCAGCATGCTGGGGAGCGCCAGGCTCAGCACATCCTGCTTCTGTTTAGCACCCGCTGAGTCCGCATGTGCAGTGGTTCAGTCTCTCAGTTTGCTCATCTGTAGGATGGGGGTGAAGGGGATGAGCTGAGTCAGTGCGTGTGCACGACAAGAGTCTGCACGGGTTTGCCATTTATTCAGCTTTGAGAGATGAAGCAGCTTTCCTACCCGTCAGGTACTGTTTGCTAATAAATGAGAGCTCAGCAGGCAGGTCTGGTTTTATTTTTCTTTTTTTCCTCACGTTTGTTGAGATATAATTGGTCTATACAATATTGCAGACTTAAGGTGTACACTGTGATAATTTGATATGCCTACATATTGTGGAATGATAACAACAATAAAGTTAGTTAACACATCCATCACTTCACAGACTTCCCTTGTTTGTTATGGTGAGAACATCTAAGATTTGTTCCCATGGCAACATTTCAGTGTACAATGTAGTATTGTCAACCATAGACACCATGCTGTATGTTAGATCCCCAGAACTTATTCATCGAACACCTGGAAATTTATTCTCTTTGACCAGCATCTCCCCATGTAACCAGCCCCTAGCTCCTGGCAACTGCCAGCCTACTTTGTTTCTAGTAGTTTGGATTTTTCAGATTCCACATATAAGTGAGATCACACAGTATCTGCTTTTCTCCATGCAACTTATTTTACTTAGGATTATGCCCTCAATGTGCATCCATGTTGTTGCAACTGGCAAGGTTTTCTTCCTTTTCATGGCCGAATAATATTCCACTTTGAGTGTGTGTGTGTGTGTGTGTGTGTGTGTGTGTGTGTGTGTGTGTCTGTGTGTGTGAGTGTGTGTGTAATGCTTGAGAGAGAGAGAGACAGAGAGACAGAGAGATTGTGTGTCTGCCTGTGGAGCATATTTTCTTCATCTACTCATGCATTTATAGGCACGTAGATTGCTTCCAAGTCTTGACTATTGTGAATAATGCTGCAACGAATATGGGGTGCAGATATCTCTTCCAGATAGTGATTCTGTTTCCTTTGGGTATATACCCAGAAGTCGAATTTCTGGATCATGTGGAAATACTATTTTTAACTTTCTGAGGAAACTCCATGTTGTACTGGTAATGTCTCCATGGTAAGGGCTGTACCAATCTATATTTCCACCAGTAGTGCACGAGGGTTCTTCCCATTTCTCTACACCTTTGCCAACACTCGTTATCTCTTGTAATTTTGATGATGGTCAGTCTACTCAGTGTGAGGTGATATCTCATTGTGGTTTCCCACGATGTGCATTTCCCTGATGTTTAGTGGTAGTGACCACTGTTTTATGCACCTGTTGGTTATTTGCAGGGCTTCTTTGTAAAAATATCCATTCAGGTCCTTTGCCCATTTTTAAAGGGGATGTTGATGATGAGGATGATGAAGATTTTTCTACTGGATTGTATGAGTTTCTTAAATATTTTGGATATTAACCCCTTATTTGGGACATGGTTTGCAACTATTTTCTCCCATTCTGTACGTTGCCTTTTCATTTTGTTGATCATTTCTATTGCTGTGCAAAAACTTTTTTATTTTGATATGGTGCCGCTTTTTTAAATTTTTGCTTTTGTTGCTTATGCTTTTGGTGTCACATGCAAAATAGCCTTGCCAAGACTAATGTCAAGGAGCTTTTCTCTTATGTTTTCTTCTAGGAGTTTATGGTTTCAGATCTTACACTGAAATCTTTGTAATCTATTTCCAGCTACTTTTTGTGAATGGGATAAGATAGGAATCCTAACTTCATTCTTTTGCATGAAAATATCCGGTTTTCTCAATACCATTTATTGAAGATGCTATCTTTCTCCATTGAGTATTCTTTGCTCCCTTGTCACATATTATTACTTGACAGTATATGCATGGGTCTATTCTTAGACTCTCAATTCTTTTTTTTTTTTCTTTGAAGGTTATTTATTTATTTTAAGACAGAGGAAGCACGAATTGGGGAGGGGAAGAGAGAGAGGGAGAGTGAGGGAGAATCCCAAGAAGCCCCCACAATACTGTCAGTACAGAACCAAGTGCGTGGCTCAAACTTACAAAACCCGAGCCGATCGTGACCCAAGCTGAAACCAAGAGTCAGGCGCTTAACCGACTGAGCCACTCAGGCACCCCATGGGCTCTCAATTCTGTTCTGTTGGTCTATGTGTCTGATTTTGTTTTGTTTTTGTTTTGCCAGTATGATACCGTTTTGATTACTATAGCTTTGTAATAGTTTGAAATAAGGAAGTGTGATGACTCCATTTTTTTTTTTTTTCTTTCTCAAGATGGCTTTGGCTTTCTGGGTGTTTGTGATTCTATGTGAATTTAGGATTGTTTTCTTTATTTCTGTGAAAAATGTCATTGGAATTTTGGTAGGAATATCAGTGAATCTGCACATTGTTTTAAGTACTATGGGCACTAACAATGTTCTTCCCATCCATGAACATGGGCTATCTTTCCATTTCTTCATGTTTTCTTCAGTCTCTTTCACCAATATCTTATAGTTTCCAGTACACAGATCTTTCACCTCTTTGGTTAAGTTTATTGCTAAGTACTTTATTGTGTTTGATCCTATTATAAATGGGATTATTTTCTTTTTCAGACACATTGTTGTTAGTGTATAAAAATGTAATTGATTTTTGTGTGTCAATTTTGTATCCTTCAACTTTACTGAATTTAGTTTGAAGAGATTTTTGATGGAGTCTTCAGGGTTTCCTATAGGTAGGATGATGTTATCTGCAGAGACAAACTAACTTCTGATTTATAAACATTGTATTTCTTTTTCTTGACTAATTGCTCTGGCTACGATTTCAGTACTAGGTTTAATGTAAGCATCTTTGTCTTGTTCCTGATCTTAGGGAAAAGCTTTCAGCTTTTCACCATTGTATGATGTTAGATGTGGGTTTATCATATATGGCTTTTATTTCGATGAAGTTCATTCTCTCCAAATCTAATTTGTTGAGAGTTTTTATCATAAAGGGATGTTGAATCTTGTCAAATGCTTCATCTGTGTCTGTTGAGATGAGCATATGGCTTTAATCCTTTATCCTGTTAATACAGTGTAACACCTTTGTCGATTTGTACATAGCGAACCATCGTTGTCTCCCAAGGATAATCCCCACTTGATCTTGGTGTATGGCTGAGAAGGGCTGGCCATTTCAAGGTACACAGCTGGGACTGAGGTCTATGGGCCTCTGAGCCAGTGCAGATATGGGTATAACTTCTCCCAGAGCCCTTGACGTATGGGGCTGGTGACAGGAGAGATGGCAGATGGTGCTATGGCTGAGCCTGCAGGGGCATAGACCTGTTTCTGGGTATATAGTTGAGACTGCAGTCAGTGAGTCAGCCACCTGGCTATGGGCTTCCATTCTCAAAATAGCGCTTGGACTGCATAGGGTTTCAGAATTTCCTACCTGGATCCCAAAGCTCCCAGAAAAGCACTGTTGTCTGTGGATAGATGCCAGGTTTTTATTGCTAAGCGGGGGGTGGGGGTGTGTGGATATGAACAGGGGACCTACTGTGCTACCACCTTGCTGATGTCATTCTCTCAGCCTGGTTTTTAAGAGTCAGCACTGGGAAGCCCTAGATAAGCATGCTAAGGGAAGTTTAGAGGCAACTTCAGATAGATGTGGTTACTTCCCAGAATTCAGGAGGTTCTGTGAGCAAAGACCAGGCTTCATAACTTGTGTTTGTCATGAATACAACACAAGTGGCTCCTAACTGCTCCATTCTTTAGGGCTCACTAACTCCCATTATTGTCCAGCTACAATAGAAGCGCCTGTTTCTTGTTTGACCACAGAGGCCAATCTTTACTAGATCAGGCTTCAGGAAGGAAATAGACCACAAACTGGCAAAACAGAAGAATCAACAGAGATATTGTCCAGAGAGCGGCACATCAAGGAACCCCTTGGCTAGTGATAATGGGAGAACCATTTCCATCCCAGGACCTGAAGGAGTGGGGGAGGGGGCAGTTACAGGGCTCCATGGAGGAGAGCTGTAGGGAGATACGGCAGAAGTGAGAGCTTCAGAAGGAGGACAAAGCCAGCTTGCAACAGTGGAGCAGAGAGGAAACCAGAGGAATAAATAACTCAACCATTCTTCCTCTTCAGCTGGGCTCTCTCGTACATGGACCAAAGCCAGCTACCAGCCCCTCTGTACTTACAGCACCTCCCCAGCAAAATTCTCAGCCAACATCTGATGGTTCCAGTGAAAGTCCCAGGGAAGCTTTGAATTGGCCAGGATTGAGCCAGTAGGAGATCACATTCTGAGTGGCTAAGTCTGGTGTGCAAAGGGCTTCAGGTAGAAAGAGAAGTTCTAATGCCAGAAGAATGAAGACAGGGAAGGGAACCGAGGAGGATTATATCCATTGACATCCACTGTACTTGTTCTTCTCAGACAGACCAATGCTCTGCCCTCCACACATCACCAGCATTTTGCAGTTACATTCTCCGGAAGGGTTAAGGACCTCCTCTGTTTCCTTAAAGTGGAATTAAATCAGGCTCCTTTCATGTTTATCAAAACTTCATGGAAAGCTTGGAGGGACCAAAGTTGAAAGAAGGCTGTGATCTGAAGCCAGGTCCACCATAGCCGTGGGTCCCTGCTAGATGTGCTTCTCTTTAACCCTCAACCTGATACCATGTTTCTGCATCCCGTGCACCAGTCCCAGGACCCACCTCTTGCCTGCCATCAACCGCAGCATTTTGGGATCAGCAGAAAGAATGTTGCCCGCTTCCCCCTAGCCCCCCACACAAAGGCCTAGACTCATCTCCCACATTACACTCCCAATTCAAAGGTGAGTTCCATGCACAGCAGTGACACACTTCACATTATCACACAAGGCTATTTCACATCTCCTTATTTAGAACCTCTCCATTCCCAAATAGGGGTTTGGCTTCTCCTTTGTAAAGTCAAAGGGCTCCTTGAAATGCTTTGTTTTGTTTTGTTTTTTTTTGAAATAAAAGAGCAGTCTTCCTTTCCAAATATGGTTCAGAAAATTGCTGAGAGATTTAAAATAGCAGCATGTCCCCACTCCCAGCCATCAAGTATTAAAAATATGAGGGTCTAGACTCAGAGTATCCAATTTACACAAGGATAAATTAAAATCAAAATGCTTTATTGCAAAAATCTGCTTCCTGCTGGGAAAAGTTGACCTGCCATGTGTCAAGGGGGAAAATTCTAGAGAGACACCACAATTTTCCCTATCCATAGGGAATCATAGCTGGACCTCAGGGACCTACAGGTCAGGAGCTCTGTCAGTTTGGCAAAATGCATTCTTTTTTCCTCTACCCACATCTGGAGCTACCTTGTAATCAGTCCCTCCTGAGTCCCGTTCTCATGTTTTCTTTTCTTTTGTTTTTAAGGTTTCTAACAGATGAGTTCTCTGCCACCGCCAGCGAAATCCTTGCAGCTTCCATAATCACAGAGGTAGGAGATCAAAACAGAGGAGATTTTGTTCTGAGGTTGGGCGTGCATCTCTGGAATTAGGGGACATTTTGCCCGACAGAGATTTAATTGCTACCTTTGCATTCTGAAGATAATGCTACTCCATTATCTGTTATTGTTATAAACATTTTATGATTTTATTTTTTTTCAACCTTTTTTTTTTTATTTTTGGGACAGAGAGAGACAGAGCACGAATGGGGGAGGGGCAGAGAGAGAGGGAGGCACAGAATCGGAAGCAGGCTCCAGGCTCTGAGCCATCAGCCCAGAGCCTGACACGGGGCTCGAACTCACGGACTGCGAGATCGTGACCTGGCTGAAGTCGGACGCTTAACCGACTGCGCCACACAGGCGCCCCATCATTTTATGAATTTAAAGAAAATCTTTCCTCTTCTTTTTTTCAATGTGCCTATGCTCAGATTTCCTTGTTGTCTCTTTTATTTGGGGAATGGTTACCACTTCCTCTGGAACTACTGATTGTCAGTGAGGAAACCAATAGAGATCAATATGGGCGTGAAGTATTGATCTACAAGTGGGGGCAATCCGTGGTACAGACCTCCAGCTGCTACCATGTCAATGCGGTGCCCCCCCACCCCAACTCCTGATTCCTCCCCAAGATGCCAGGACCTCCAGCCTGCCTCCTGTCGAGGCCGCACAGTGCCAGCATCTGATCGTCCCCAGCTCTGGGTTCTGCTGAGCACACTGGGAGGCTGTGATGCTTTCAGCAAGGACACGGGTCTGCCTCAAACCATTTCAGAAGTCCCTCCTGGGTCCCTGCTCTTTGTGCACAGCCATAGGTCCCAGTAGACAGCCAAAGAACTCTCTGGTGAGCACTCTTTGTTGGAGAGTTATTGACTTTCTATTCATGATACTGAGCCCAGGTCCAGTGAGCAGCTAAGTGTAAGGCAGAGACCGATTCTAAGGTGATCATTGTCCAGGGAAATCTCTCTCCTCCCATGATTTTCAATACAGGAAGCTGTTTTTGGATCACAGTTGGAAGGGTCTGAGAAAGAAAATCTATAGATATGTAAGATTTTTCCATGATTTCAGAAGGGCTCTAGCCTTCTTAAAGCCTCACCTTGGCTTCCATGTTCAGATCCCCTAGTCTCTCAGCTGCTCTGAGGACATGTTCATCCATCCATCCATCCATCCATCCATCCATCCATCCATCCTTCCATCCATCCATCCAATAAATGTTGTTTTGGGTGTCTATTAGGTAACAGGCTATAGTGATACCTAGCAGAATAAAATAGACATAGTTCCTATCCTTTGAGGGCTTATAATTTTGAGGGAGTTTCCAGACTATAGGCAAAATAAAGAAGGAAATAAAGACTTATGACCGGTGAAGGTGCTATAAGCAAACCCAAATCAACAGTAATAGAGTGAATTGGCATTGGATGTGTGTGGCCATCCGGTAGAAACCTGGTCCAGGAAGTACCTTGTGAAGATGTAGCATTTAAGCCATGCAGGCAAAGTGCTGGTGAGCACATTCTAGACAGAGATAGAACATGTGCAAAGGCCCTGAGATAAGGGGGTAGTCAGTTTGGTCGAGCACAGAATGGAGGCCAGCATGGTGCAAGTCCAGGGACCACAGGGGGAGGGAAGAGATAAACAGGATCGGATCCGTCAGGTCTTGTGGCACAGGTAGGAGCTCAGACTCTTCTTTTAAGTTTAGTAGGAAGTTAAGCAAGGATTGGATATGACAGCCCAATCTAGGTTTAAACTTCCTTTTTAGCTGCAGTGAAGAGAGTGTGCTGGAAGGAGCAGGAATGGGAGAAGGCCGTTTTTGAAGTGAGAGTTGATAACTTGAAGTCAGGTGGTCATGGTGGCGACGGGGAGAGGCAAACTAATTTGGGATGTAGAAGTGGTGTGTTGGTAAGTGGTAAGCCAACAGTCTTAAAAACAAACACGATGAGTGTTACAATTCCATGACATAAACAACTTCACCGCTGGCTGATTGCAAGCTGCCTGGGTGATGTCACTGAATGTGGAGTCAGGAAGCCGTGTGCACAGTCCAGCTGCAGTCTGGCACTGGTTAGCAGGAGGCACCTCAGGCAGGGAGGTGGATTGAACAGGCCAGCAAGGAGGCACAGGAGACCCCCACACGTTTTGGTTTGAGTAGCTAAGAGGATACCAGGAGGACTGGACACCTGAGGTGCATGCATGTAGAATGGACAGGCTTCTTTCCTGTGCCCTCTGGAAGCTGGCACTTACTCAATCTATGATGCTGGAAGGTGACAGAAGGAAGGGAGACAGACAGTCTTTGGGAAGAGGGTGTGCGTGACACCCACGGACTTTGAGATGTTCTGCCTGAACCCTCATCACCCTGGGATCTTTGGATTCTGAAGCCGCTCACTTCCCTGGCCTCCTATCCAGTAACAGACAGAGACCAAAACAGAAGACGGGGATCATGTGGAGGGTGGCCCCAGGGGGTGCTGGCCGTGGACCTGTTTCCTAGCTTGATGAGCTCTGGCCTCCCAGACCCCAGGGCTTGGAGCCACAGCTGGAACCTGCCTTTGCTGACACAGTGCTTCCATATGTTTGATTAGACATGCTAGGTGGACCCTGATTTAAATGACAGGATGTTCAGGGCACTAGTTTGGTCACAGCATACCTGCAAAGAAGAAAAGTTGCAAGTAGGAAATAAGTCAAATACTGAGGCCAGGACCAAAACTCTGAGCAGCCTGGCAAGATTTACAGACCCTGCCTGGGGCAAGGTCAGAGAATGCAGCTCACTTCCAAGGGCTTAGTGAGAAACAAGGGGCAGGAGGGCCAGAGAAAGGGGCTGTGGAGGGAGGAAGGTGATCAGGCTTCATGCTGCCCAGGGCCCAAGCGTGTGGTCGCCATCTCTGTAGGGACCCAGGGAGGGGCAGTGGGTGTGCTCGAATGTGGGCGAGCTGTGGGTGGAGGGTGGACGTGAGAAGGAACGTTGGATGCATGCGGCCACCTTGAGGGGGTGGGAGAAGCAACCAAGTCTTCAATCCAGGCAGGTCTTTCTATTAATCATTTATTGAGCACCTAGATACACCGGGTACCATTCTAGTATCAAGGCTACAAATGCATCAGGGATTCATCAGGTTCCCAACTCTGAAGTGCACGGAATACCTAATACCCTTACTTTCTGGTCATCAAAGGAATGAACAAGCTGAGCCTTCATCCTTCCTGGTGAGAGGAAAATTCAGCCACACTTGTTCTTGGGGGTCAGCTTCTGTCAGGGTTTTGGAGAACTTCCCTTGTTGGAGGCCGTAGCCAGGTGTGGAGGAAACTGCTCTGGCCACTTGTCACTAGGCCAGAGTGCCCGCGTCCCAGCATGAAGGTCCATGCTGTTTTATGTCCATCCTGGACCGCAAGAGTCTTTGGCCAAGAAGTCTGGGGTGTGAAGCAGGCGTACTGAACAGGTGTGCCCCTAAGATACAGCCAAGGCTGGGGCTACTTCCAGAGCCTCCCTAGTCCCCTCCTCCCTCACTTTCTGCTCCCAGAAGACACTTCTTTTCCTTTTTCCTGCAAATTCAACTCCATTTAAGCTTCTCCACCTCATCTTGTATTCTCCCTGCTCTCTGCCACTTCTAACACTTGCTGAGGTTCTATCACCTGCCCCGGAGCCTTTGAACCTGCTATTTCTTTCTGTCATCAGTGCTGTTTTCCTTGGTTTAGCTCTGCCCTCCTAATTCTGATCTCATCTCAATATGAGTTTCCAAAGGGCTTCCGTGGTCACTTGATTTTCATAGCCTTCAGTCATTGTCACTTCCTATCAGGCATGCTGTTGGCTTGTCTTTATAAAGGACACTGCCATCTTACTGTTTTAAACTTACTTCTTTGTTACAAGTCAGTCCCAGCAGAATGTAAGCATTTGAGGATAGTCTCATCCTGTCCTGTTCACCACTGTGTCCTTCTCAGTGGCCAGCATTTAGTAGTTGCTCAATAAATACCTGTTGAGTGTGGGGTGGACAAGCGCAGAATGTCTGGCTTCTTGCACGCTAAGTAGAGCTCACTGAAGATTCCTACCTCCCTCCTGCAGAGTCCCTCTGATTGGGGTGGATTGACTAGAGAATAGGGCTGTATTTATTTCTTTTCTGGATCTCATAGAATACATCTATTTCCAGCTTAATAAAAAAAAAAAAAAAACAAGAGACAATAAAAACGCATTGTTACAGATTGGATGGGTAAAACAATTGGCTTGACAGTAATCTAGGAATTTAATTATAGCAAAACATGCCCATGTAATACCCAGATTTGGGAAAGAAGAGTTGAAGGGGTCCAATAAATCATTGTTTGTAAAAACAGAAGAAGCCTTTGTAATCGTCCAGTTACTGCTGACGAGGCCACAAAGAAGGCCTAAGCAGGCTGGGCACCATGCATCGAAAGCCTTAATGTGCAGGCGGCTCTTCGGAAAGGGGAGCTGCCTGGGAAAGAGCTGAACTATGTGGTTATTTGTCTCAAATGGAAAGCAATCAATCAGGGTGGTGGGAGCTGTTTAGTGAAGATCCTTCATGGCCAACCGCACGGTCCCGCATATGTTTGGGCAGGAGTCTAAAGGAGCAAGGGTGGGGGGGAGACAAAGATGGCCAGGAAGCACTCGCAGCCCCACTTGGGCAGAATTCCCTGGTAGACGGCTTCTGGCAGCTCGCCTGCCCCCAACCGGGCCTGCGAACACATCCTCCGGGATCCCCTGCCCGGCGAGCGATGCAGGTCCCCAAGCGCCCCTTCACGCCTCTTTGCGATGGCACCTCCTTCGTGCACCAGCTCCTCAGAGAGCCCTCTTGCCTGTCCATGTAAAGAACCTGCTGCCACCACCCATCCCCCTCCCCCTCCCCCAGTCCCTGGTTGATTTTCTTCAGAGCATTTATCACCATTGGAGAGTGTCTTACCTGAGGGTTTGTTCACACATTATCTGTCCCCGCAGTGTGACGTAAACTTCAAGAAGGCGGGGGTTAGCTCATATTGCCACAGCCCCACATCTGGTACCTGGCACGGCGCCAGGCCTGCTAATGTGTGCGTAGCTCGTGGAGCGGTTCTCTAGCTGACCCAGGGACAGGATGTCCTGCCACCCACCCACTCTTCAAGAAAGTGAGTGTGGAGAAGGCAGTGCAGGGGCGTTAGACACTGCCCAAGGTCTGCAGAAGGACCCGTGGCTTGGGATCATAATTCATTTTTAGTTTTTTAAAGTGCTTATTGTGGACTAAGCCATGTGAATTGACTCCTACTCTCACATACGTGTGCACACACACCACACATATGCATAGAGGGGAGTGTGCGTGTGCACGTACACCTGTGCACGTAAGTATATGTACATGTAATATTATCTGTAAACACAGGCAATATGATATGTATACATACACTACATATTATTATTGTTTATGAGTGCAACAGTCGTTAGTATGAAGCAATTTCTCTGTAGATGGTAGAAATACATCTATGTATATGGTCCCTCTCTGTGTATCTGGTAGAGTTACCTTTCCTGGCATGTCCCTGTTGTGGGGGGGAGGGGTCAGGTGACCACCCCAGGTGGCCCGGGAGTTGTGAGTGGAGTCGGCACATGTCACTTCCACTGCTGGTGTGACATCCACGAGGCCCTCCCTCCCTCCACTGCCTTGAGCAGCAGAGGTGCCGGAACGGTGTCCCACTGGGGAGCAGAGCAGAACTTCCACCCACCCCCAGACAGCGTGTTGCTTCCTCAGACACAAACCTTTGCTGTTTTAAGCCCCCATATTCAGGAAACCGTTTGTTACTATGGCATGTAGTTAACAGCCTGGTCCGTCCTGACTTGCAGTTTTTTTGTGTTTTTTATTTATATAAAAATAAAGTACAACATTCAAATTCTCATATCACAGGAATTAGTGGAACTCTTCCAGGGTGCGTGTGTGTGTGTGTGTGTGTGTGTGTGTGTGTGTGTGTGTGTGTATACACACACCATACGAGGCAGGGAGACACGTCTGTGTGTCTATATGCCGGACTCTATCATCACGCTTAGTGCTTCTACTTCCTGGTCTTCCAACCCTAACAAGTGGGCACATCTGAGCACAAGGCAAGGTCTTCATGCACTGAAGGTGTCTGCACTGAGGAACAGAGCTGCCTGGGCCCCAAAGTAGATCTTCTGACTCCCCAGAGAGGACCGAACCGCCCACCTAACCATTTCCATCATTTCTCAGTTTCTCCCAGTGATCGGGGTTTTCCATTGTTTTACCTCGGAGCATGGCATCGGAGGTATTTCAGACGTCTTCATTTCTCCTCAGTAACAGACCCCTCCTTCATCTTGCATCACACCCTTCTTTTCCTCTGATTCTGTGCATTGCATGCATATCCTCGGGCTGTTTTGTTCTTCTAAAGATATGAAACAATTTCCCAGGCCCTGGTTACTTCTCCATGGATTCAGCCTGGCTTTTTCAAAGCACTGTTCAAGGGTTACGTGCGTCAGCATTATGTGGGACATTGGCTGCACACTCAGATTCCTGCCTTGTCCTGCGGACCTACTGCAGAGATGGGGCCCCGGTTCTGGGCATGTTGAGGGGTCCCCTCCAGGAGGAGGTCTGCTCCCGCCCTGAATTGGACACCATCGAAGTGATTGTTAAGCATGCATAGTCCTGGGCCCATCTTTCTTCTCTGTAAGGTAATCATTAGGCGACTGGGGGAAGGAGGGCAAGATGGGACTTGGTATTGAGGAAGAAGCCGAGGTGTGGGAGTGACAGTAAAGATCTGATTTGTCCTCCAGTGTCTTTGACACGGTTGGGTCAGCGGGCAGGTATGCCGTTCCCCTACAGTGGACAGCCGCTCCTGGGTGTTGGGGTAAGGGTACTCACAATTTCCTTTGGGGGACCACTCTGTGCCCACACTTTGTCTGCGTGGTTTGTGTGGGGCTAATTCCACCCCAGCCACAGAAAGCCCACTTGGCCCAGGCCTAGTCAGTCAGCTTCTTCCACTCATTGGCCTGTTGAGTGGGCCCTGGGACTTGTGCTCAGCACCCAGCAAAGGCTTCTCTCTTCACCTGGACAGGAGCCAGTGCACTGTGTCACCACCAGGGGAGCTTCCCCAGAGTGTAGTCCATGGAGGTGAACATAAACCTGACAGCAGAGGTTGGCCCCCTGCAGCCAGCCTTGTGCTGAGTCGCCAGGTCATGGGAACCAATAATGTTCTTGTCTTTAATAAACCCGCCTGTGTTTAGTTTCTGTCACTTACAACCAGAAGGGTCCTGGTAATGCTGGGGCAGCCCCCTCCCCATCCCGGTTCCGCAAATGCCTGGGATGCTTGGCCAGGGGCTGTGAGCTGGCAGTGGTATTGTCAGGAGGTGATGGGCATTCCTGCAGGGCCTGATTCCAGTGACAATCAGGCCAAGCGACTCTCGATGCCAAACGCATCACCGGGGACCGTCACACACAGGTGGTTGCTTTGTCTCAGTGGATGATGGTACAGGTCCCCTCTGAGCCAAGACCCTGACCCTAGGATAGACCAATCTGTCTGCCCCATCTCCTGTCGCTTCCCGAGGACACAGGGACTCCTGCTTGGAGGCCTTCATGATGTGCCCAGAGGGCCTGCCGCTCATTTCCTGCTGATCATGCAGACCCTGGCTCCAGCACACAACTTCCTGTCTCCTCCCCTGAGGTGGGGAGGGGGAAGGGAAAGTGCCTACCCAGGTTTTACTTTGTCTCCAGTTTTAAGGATAGGGCAAAGCAAGAATGCTTCAAGGCATTCTAGTTGCAAAAGATAAAACAGGAAAACTTCTCTTCCAAAAAAAGACTGAGTTGTGTGGTTCCAATAGGTTGGGGAGACACTGGTTTAAAAGAAGTCAAATATGGGCGCCTGTGTGGCTCAGCTGGTTAAGCGTCCGACTTTGGCTTAGGTCATGATCTCTCAGTTAATTCAAGCCCCGCATCAGGCTCTGTGCTCACAGCTCAGAGCCTGGAACCTGCTTTGGATTCCGTGTCTCCTCCTCTTTCTGCCCCTTCCCTGCTCATGCTCTGTCTCTCAATACAAATAAGTGTTAAAAAAATGTTTAAAAGCAGTCAAGTAGATTTTGCACAACAGGAAGATGCTGAATTGCTAACACACCACGTGCTATGACCCCAGAAGAGTATGTGACTGCTTTTGCTAACCTCACGTGCTCCTAGGACCTCTGTTTGGGGAGCATCTCTTGGGATCTTGTGTTCTGCAGAAGACTCCTGGGGAACGTTTTAAGGAGAAAGGTGCAAGAGTCTTCTCCCTGCCTTTGGCTTGGAAGTTCTGAAGGGTGACTTTGTGGGACTGGACCCCGCGGTATGAGGAACAGATGCTCATTGTCTACACACTGGTTAATAAGCTTCAGGTTGCCTGTCTGGTTCACCACTCTGTCTCCGGTACTGACCGCCTGTCTGATGGGTGGTGGGCCCTTGAAGCGTTTGCCAAATGAGGGAATGAACAGTGTGTTGTCGAGGCCACATACACCCAGCATGGGGACAACGTGGAGCCGGAGAGCTTGCTTTCTGCCACCTCTGAAAGTCTTGCGTGTGAAAGGAGGGATTATTTGTTCCCCTTGTGGCTTTAGAAAACAGAGCTGGAGTTGGGGCATCTAGCTGGCTCAGAAGGTTGAGTGTCTGACTGTGGCTCAGGTCATGATCTCACGGTTCGTGGGTTCAAGCCCCGTGTCAGGCTCTGTGCTGACAGCTCGGAGCCTGGAGCCTGCTTCGTATTCTGTGTCTCCCTCTCTCTCTGCCCCTCTCCTCCCCCTCCAAAATAAAAAAAAAAAAATACAAACATTAAAAAGAAAAAAAAAAAAAAAAGGAAACCAGAGCTGTGGTCCAAGGGTTGAGTTGGCACTGAAGAGGAGTTCAGCCAGGAGGGAGAAAAGCATCTCCAGCAATCAGCAGTAGATCAGCAAACGTTAGGCTGTCTCCAGAGACAGGGGCCCCCGTGGGTTACTACAGATGTACTCACGCCTCAGATGGGGGCTTGCCCTGTGTGGTCTCCAGGGGCAAGTCTCTACACTTCAAGCGTGAAATAGCGACACGTTCTCTCTGTGTGAGTTCCTCAGTGATGAGCCTAGCTGCCTCCAGAAGCTGTTGGCGCTGAACTCCACGGTTCCTAAGCTGCCTTCAAATATTTGAGGACATTGGGAATGTTTCTTATTTGCCATGAGAAGCCCTGGGTGTGCTTTCCTTTCATAAATTCAGCCTAGATAACAACACAAGAAGGAAATAGAAGACCTGAAAGAAAAGCATGTCTTGCATTTGCAAGGGCTCATTTGTGGAGTGACCTCTCTCTTGGTGAAGCTGCATCTTGGGTCAGGGTGTCCGGAAGCACACTCTGAGCAGAGGATCCATGAGCAGGTGCTTCAGTAGGAAAGTGATCCTGGGGAGATTGGCAGGAGCAGGGGGAGGGGCTGGGCCGGGCGGGGTGGGAAGGGAGGGAAGAGGAACCCTTCCTGACCCCACAGGTGGGCCCCAAGTGCAAGGGACCAGACCTGTCAACATCAAGGCCAGGGATGTCACTGGAGAATGCCCTGGGTCTCGGAAGGTGCTCAATGCTTAGGTAGCAGGGCTAGAGGATGTGGTGTCTGTAAGGAGCTTTCTAACACTTCAGCCTAAAAGAAGAAACGTGCCTTTATGTATACACACATACACGTGATTCTTCTGTTAAAAATCCCTACGTAATTATTTTATAAATATTTATATATTACATTTACATAATTTATATATATTCATATATAATATTTCTATATACATCGTTATAAATGGGTTTCTATATACATACTTATAAATGTCCCATATCTATATATCCATGTAGATACATAAAACACACGCGAATGATGCAAGTGAGAGTTGTACTTTTCACTCCTCTATAGGCTTGAAATTTTTAAAACAAAATGTTGGGGAGAAAGTGAACCACAATTCCACCTTCCCAAACTAAGCACTGCGTGAGTCCTGTTAATGTTTCAGTCTGTGGTTCTTTCCTCGCAGCTGCGGGCACATGTGTCCAGGCATGTGTTTGCAAGATGCCTCGAGAGTCTCTGTTAGCCTGGGGAGTTGGTTCAGGGATTAATATGTGGTTTGCACACAGGACCCTGGGTTGCCCAGACCCTCCCCGAGACCAGGCACTCGTGTCCAGAAGCCCAGGCGCAGAGCACCAGTGAGCTGGCGCGGGAGGGTGAGGGAGTCTCCCCTTCGTGCAGGTCCTCTGGAATGCCCAGCTCCCCCGTGAATAACCCGGGCCCCCACGGTCTGAGGAGGCCAATGGCGGCCTGGCCCCTGGCTAGGCAGTATGCATGTGGTAGAGCCCCGCGTCCTCCTGGAGGGGTGGGAGGCCCAGCGCCACCCCTCCCCAGAGGCTGAACACTCAGAGGGAGAGAGAGACACACGTTTCTCACCTTGACGGTAGAAGACACAGAGGGAAGTCAGTGCTGTGAGTTCCCCATCTGAAGAGGCACCCGGCCGTCACTCCTGCACTTAGGTGATTGCTTCCAAATTTCCGGTGGCGTGTCTGTCCTCAGTCCTCGGTCATCCTCCTGGAAGGTGAGGGTGGTGGGGGGTTGAGTGAGGAGTCTTGATGTCATCAAGGCGACAGTGGAACAGGCAGCGTGATATCCGTAACCTCCTTTATCATTATTTTAAGTAATGGACTCATCGAGCAGTTTTAGTTTCACAGAGAAACACGTGGGGAGTGCCAAGGCTCCCCCTGTATGTTCTCCCTCCTGCTCCCCCATTCCTCCCATTGGCAGCTTGCCTGGGAGGGTGCAGGAGGTATGGGCGCTGGGTCGGTGGGGATCCTCTGTCATTAACCGTAAAGCTTGCACTTGGCCTTAGTGTTCATTTTCGGTGTTGTACATCTGCGGACTTCCACAGACGTGCAGTGACTTCCATCCACCATTACAGTGTCACTTGGAGTATTTCCCTTGAGGCTCGCCTGTCCATCTTTCCTCCAGAACCCTTGGGAATCACTGACCAGTTTGCTCGGCAATATACCAGGAACATTTTCTCATGCCATTAAATTTTCCTAAAAAGTGAACTTTTTAAAAGGTATTTGAATTTGACATTCTCCAGTTATTAAATGCATTTAAAGCAAGTCTCTATGTTGGGAAAGTTAGGCCGTTTCCTTTTTTTTTTTTTTTTTTTTCCTCTGCCTCAACTGTGAAATCGTTGCAATGAACACAATTTTGCATCACGGTTTCTCACAACAGCACTGTTGACACTTTAGGCAGGATTACTTTTTGCCACGGGAGCTTTTCTGGCTGCTGCAGGATATCTGCCAGCATCCCTGGCCTCCACCCAGCAGATTCCAGCAGCGTCCACCCCCAGCAGTGCCAACAGAAAATGTGTCGTCGCGCCACCAAGTGCACTGATTTACCTCTGTCTTTCTGCGCGCATCCGGCTCTTTCGGGGGCTAGGGCCTCATCGGTGGGATTAGAAGTTGGGATTGTTGCAAGACTAATAATGATTTCGGGAGCATGTGCCATACTGCCCTTCCTGGGTTGCTGGGTGGCTCGTGGCTACAGAGTGTATCCTCTCTGTTCCCCAGGTCGTGGCTTAGAGATGGACATGGGGAGAGTCTAACGTCCCAGGGGATGTAGACTGTGCCGAAGGACCCTCCCTCCAGGTGCGGGACGGAGGCTCCAGGGGAAGATCGAGTTCACCCGGGAGTACCTTTGCCAGCAACTGGCCTGAAACCACAGAGAGTTGAAGATGTGCCACGCAGTCATCATGACTGCTGGTGGGCCTCCCTTCCCCTGTGACCGTCACATCCTGCTGCTGATGGGACCCTCGGGGAGGTCAGAGAAATAGGGGGGCTTGCTAGTGCCATCCCCCAACAGGAAGTGGGCACCAGGTGAGCGGGTCCTGCCAGTCTCCAGTGCCAAGTCAAAGGCATTTGCTATGTAAAATTTCTCATTTTTTATGCTGCCAAGTGTGACTGCTGTCTGTGCAGCATCTGAGGTCCCGTCCTGCCCAGAGATGTGTCCCTGTGCCTAGATCCTGGTGGAGTTTCTTCTGTTTGTCCTGGGAAAGCGCCTGTCCGACACCACCCCTTAAATGAGCCTTGTCTTTTCTGAAACATCAATTAGATCTGAAATAGAAATACGGAAGGTTTAAAATTGTTGCCTGGATATTATTTTATAGCCCTGTGTCAAGATCCTATTGAGAATTGCTGGGAAACCCGTGTTGTGAGAGAACTTTGACTTGATTTTCATGGGGGATATTTGCTTCTTACCCTTTCCACACTGAGCCCTCTCCTCTGGACAGTCTGGACAGTGGCACCCCCAGTTTCTTTGGGGGAATGAATATGTCTCGGCCATCGATTAGATGGCATTCTGGATTAGACCCATTGGTGTCCACTCTTGCCCCGCGAGCTCCTGGTGCAACCAAGCCTGGTGGAGGCCCTCCTGAGCTGAGTGTAGGGCAGGAGGGCAGAGAGTGGGCCAGGGGGCTGGGCCATGTCTCTAAGCCCCTGTGCCTCCCCTTTTTGTCCTCTGGGGGCATGATTCTCAGAAGTGGCCGGGCAGTCACGGGCTGGAGCATCCTGCATTCACTGTTCCTCGTTCTGGGTATTTCCATGGCTCTTCCTGTCACCGGCACATCGCGATGCCCAGACACGCACCAGGCAGGTTCGCACACCGGGCCGGGCTCCGGTACAAATGCTTGGCAGGCCTTGGCAGTGCAGTGGAACTCCTTTGGCTTGAACTTTGGAGACACAGGTGACTCCAGGCTTACAGCAGACCCGGACCAGGTAGTCTGGTTCCCGATGTTCAGTCCAAATCCAGGAAGTTCCCTTTGGAGCAGGGGTGGACACTGGCTGAAGAGCCCCTTCTCGGGGCTGCCCCCTGGGCGGTCGGGCAAGAACGGGTGGAATAAAGACGTCAGCTGTGGAGGGACAGACGTGCTCTGCGGTGGCTGTGGTTCGAGTGTCCCAGCCCCTGGCACCGGTGGAAATGTTCCCCAAATATGACGAGGAAGCCCATGGCTGAGGAGCTGGGGAGAGCCGATAGTCTCTGCATTTTGATGTTGGATTTTCACACTGAAAGCTGTTTACAAGACATGTTCAGTCCAAATTTTTCATCTCCTCTTGGTGTACGGAGAAAATACCAAACTGAGTGACTTAGTTTTTCCAAATTCAGTGAAATGGTCCTAGTCCGGGGGATGGGAAGAGATCAGCGGAGGCCTGGATTCCAGAGAAGGGGGTTGTGGTGACTTTTTCTGGTGACTGAAGGAAGTTTTGCCTCTCCGCACCACCCACCAGGGTCCAGAGGAAACACACCCACTACAGGGTGGGTACCTCACTCTCCCCATGGGCTGGTTTGTCAGAGCATCACTGTTCGACACATTTGCCTGCTAAATAGTGCTGATTTCACTCCTGTGCTGTAGATTGCACATTGAGCAAAACTAGATGTGACACCTGTCTCTCTTCAGAGAGATGGAATTTAATAGAGAAGGCAAGTAATGGGTTTTACGAATATAATTTCATGTAAAGTTTGAAGGCCGCAATAATGAATGATAGGAGGATTTGAGTTAGTCTTGAGAGGGAGAGGGCAGGGAAGCCTTCCTGGAGGCGGTGACGACTGCTCAGAGGGAGAGAAAGAACCATTGTTTTGGGCAGAGGGAAAGACATGAGCAAAGGTCCTGGGGCAGGCGGGAGTTTAGAATTCAACTGACCAGAAGCCAGTCCTTATGGCTGGGAGTCACAGAGGAAGCAGAAATAGCAATTACAAGAAGCTGCAGTGGGGGGCTGGGCCATAGCATTCTGAGCCTTGTGTTTGGTACAGGATTTCAGACTCATCTGTCCAGCTTCTCACCTGCCCACCTGTCCAAGGTGTACCGAGGAGACGGGTGTGGACATTGATCTCGTGACTGGTGCTCCCCGGGTCTCCCCTCCATACCCCAGCTTTGTCCACCTGACCGGGCCTTCATGTCTCTGAGATCCCACCACTGGCTTGCTGCCCTCCTCCCCACATCTGCCCCAGGTGCTCACCCACGGATTTTGCATCACTCTGGGCCCCTGGCTTTCCGACCTCAGACTTCATACCAGCAGCATCTCCTCCTCCCTGCCTCCCCTTCCTTGTTGCTTTTCACTCACACTGGTCTTTGAGCCACTTTCAGTCCAGATCTTACATGGCTTCCCTGAGTGAGGCTGGGACAGGAGCCCCTCACCAGGGGGACTGTGAGCGACCTTCCCTAAAGCGTGTTCCCGTCAGACTGAGCTTCTAGAGCACAGGGCCTGGCCAGGCCCCTTCCCTGCTGTGAACTTGGTGCCCAGCGTGGTGCTTAGCACACGGGCATGCAGCGTGCATGTGACCCAGTGAGAGCCCCCGTGCACCCACCCGCTGCATCCCAAACCACCCCAAGGGCCCCGCCCCACAAGCTGCTGCAGAAGGAGCCCGCTGTTCATGCAGATGCAGACAGACAGACTGATGCAGCGGCTGGCAGACCAGGAGAGGATGAGACACCGGTTCCGGAAGCTTTCTGGCTGCCACCATTTAACGCCCAGAGCCATTTTCAAATGCTAGACACAGACATTTTGAACCGCATTAGAATACACAGAATTCCGAATTATCTTCTCAGCAGCACATGAGAGAACTGTCTGTCACCCGAAAGGGGAAGAAGGGAATGATGAATTTCTAAGGTACAAAACCTGGAAAGGGGAAACTAATCCACAGGCAGTTCTGGAACTTTCTTCCACACCAGGTGGTTCTCTCTCCTGTCCTCCGTTTCCAGCCCCAGCTCCGGTGACTTGGGGAAAGTGGGAACAGATGAGGTGGAGCAAGCCGGAGAGGGGAGTTCATGCTGATGGGCAGCAGCTCAGGAAAAACAGAGCCCTGCCTGAGGACCGCTGAGGAGGCCATGGCCAACACAGCACACAGCCAGCCAGGCTCGGATGCACATACCGCAGGGCCCTTGCAAACGTGAGTTTTGCGGACAGCGTGAAAAGCATCGCACGTGCCTTCCCCTTTTACTCCCCAGGACTCCTGTCAAAGCTGGGCCCTCGCCAAATGGTATCTCGGTGTCCCGCCCATAGGCCCTCAGTCACAATGACCCCCCCACTGTGGTGTCCAGCCTTAGATCATCCCCCACCCCATGCTGCGGCCACACTGGCTGCCCTCCAGGTCCCTTGCAGACCAGGTGTATCCCCGCAACACACACACCACGGGGCCTTTGGTCATGCTGCGCCTGCTTATAGAAGGTCCTATTCTATTCGCCCAGCTGCACCTTCTCTCTGGTCTCAGCTTGGTTTTATCTCCCCTGAGAGGCCCTCCTGCCCCCACCCCACCCCTAATTTGGCCTTCCCTTTGATTCTGTTGCTCTGTCCTGTGTGGCATCCCATGTGGCGTCCTATGTGCCGTCCCGTGTGGCACTGATCACGAGTGTGGCCACTTCACACGCCTGCTCTGGCTGGTCACTCTGGTTGGTTGTCCTCACCAGAACTAACAACCACGCTGAAAGAGGCCTGCAGGCCCCCCATTGCCAAGCACAGTGCTAGGCCCAGGGTTGGGAACCCAGTGAAAGAGGCACGGACTGGAAGAAGGCCCATCTGGCAGGCGTGGGGTTGGCACTGGGGGTCTCGCCTGTGCCTGTGCCTCCTCTGAAGAAAACACACTGATCCTCAAATACGATATTCCGCTTTTCTATCCGCAAAGTCTATCCCAACCCACAGACCAGGAAGCGGCTTTGCTAATGGGAATATCCACGCTTTGTTCCTGGTCAGTTGTGATGTAATGGCCACCCCGACAAAAGGCAGGACACCACACAGAGAGGTGGAGGGCACTCTGGCTTCACGTGGACACTTGCGGGTGGCAGCCAACCCCAGTGCCGTGGGACAGTGTCTCGTAGGGCCATGCCTGCCCAAGCCTGCCCATGTTGCCTTCTCTGTCCGGTGGGCTTCCCACTTGGATGATCGCAGTTTCTCTCTCCAAATGTTGGATTTCTCATGGACTTCTGCCCAGATAAGACTGGAGGTCGGCGTGGTCATTCGACATCTGTGTTGATGCCTTAGTGTGTGCTCAGAGATACAGGGCAGCAGCGGTGGCCCAGAGGTGTGTTTATGTGCTCATGGAGACAGCTGTCAGGTGAGCTCAGGTCAGCAGATGCTCCAGGTTATATAGGTGCTGTGGCTTTACCTTTGACACACGGCATCTCTGTGTCTTCGAGCCAGGTCCTGACTCGCTGCATTCCCTCAGCTGTTCTGGGCTCCTGTCACGTGCTGGGGCTGCTTGAAACCACACAGAACCAAACAGCACATGGCTCCCACCTTCTGGGGGTTTGAGGCCTGTGGGGACAAGTCCATGAAGACCAGGGACCCTGGAGCCGTATCAGCAGATGTGCCTATGGCATCCCACGGAGGACAGAGGTGGCCACTCACTGCAGCTGGGATGGGTGGTCCTCCCCATGTTTACTTTTGTGGCAGCCACTGTACTCACAACCACCTCATAGGGAAGGACCCAGCTGTCCTCCAAAGGGCTCCTCCCCAGCTTGTGTCCCAGTCACGGGGAGAGTCTCTCCTGGCACCTGGAGTGGAATCTACGGGTGCCATGTGTCAGGCTCCCTGGGCGGCCACATCGGTATGCCTGCCTCCACTGCAGGCTACTGGGAAACAGGGATCTTGCGCACATCACCTTCTCTTGGTCCCTCCAGACCGCCTCCCTTCCGGTAAGAACAGCCCTCTGAGAGCAGCACAGGGCTAGAGTCACCATTTCCAAAGAGGAACCAGAATGCAGACTCCTGAGCGTGCACCCAGGGACTGGTTCTGCATTAAGTCTCTGGAGGAGGGAAATCGGGGTTTTAATTGGCTGGTGGTGTTCGGGGAAGGGTCGTGGTCTCCAGGTTGTGAAAGGATCCATTCAGCTTTGGCATCTGGAGAAGGTGTCCAGATGGTGCTGTGTCTCTGCCTGGCTGCCCTTAGGTCGACCCAGCAGGCCGACGCGTCACATGAAAGATCCTGAATTGAAAGGCTCTCCGCCCACGTTGGCAAGGCTTGTCACTCAGAGCCACGCTTGCACATGAATTCTGGGGTGCCTGGTCGAGAAGGCTTTTGCATGTAACAAGAACGGGCTGAGGGCGAATTCGGAAACTTGCCGGAGGGAGAACACGGGGGTCTGTATCAGTCCCACTCAAGGGCACATGTGTATGTGATGGTGGCTGTGCACACAGAGAGCTAACACATGGCAGACGTAGCCCGTCTCTCCCCAGCACCCACCCCTCCCTGCCGTCCTTGCAACCCTGCTGACCTTCTTCCTCTTCCCAGATCAAGATAACTCCCTCCCGCCCTGTAACCTCAGGACACTTGCACGTGCGACTCCACTGCCTGGGCTGCTCTTCCCCAGCTATGCCTGTTGGTCCCTCCCCATTCTTGTCTCTGCTTAAACATCACGCCCTCACTGGGCTCCATGATGGTCACCCTGGCCAGTTCAATTTGCTCCCCCCCCCACAGTCCTATATTTACAATTTGCTCCCCCCCCCCCCACAGTCCTTTATTTATCTGTCTCCACGTTGACTATCTGAGCCCTCTGTGGGAACACGCTCTCCGAGAGAGGAAGGCCTGATGCTCTTTTTGGCTGCTGTGCCTCATGGCACCTGCTGTGGAACCAGTGCTCCATACTGAGCAAATGCATGGACAAGTCAGTCCTTTGAGATGCAGATTCCCTGGGCTCAAAATTAAAGTTAAAAAACAATATGTGGGCATCTGGGTGGCTCGGTCAGTTAAGAGTCTGACTCTTGGTTTCGGCACAGGTCACGATCTCACCGTTTATGGGATCGAGCCCACAGCAGGCTCTGCACTGAGAGCACGGAGAATGCTTGGGATTCTCTCTCTTTCCCTCTCTCTTTGCCCCCCCCCCCACCCAATAAACATTAAAAAACAATAAAAAATGACCTTCAAAAAGGGTTAGGAAAGGGGTTGATTTAAATTCTAAAAAGCTGATGTGTTAAAAAAAATCAGAAATTCTAGAAAACTGTTGAATTTGTAAGTTACTTGGTTGCCTGATTATGTAATGGATTTTCCTCCTACATTTTTCTCTTGCACACTTCTTGCCTCCTCATGTGACAAAGATTGTGTGGTATTGTTTTAACAGAGAGAATAGAATGCCAATTCCATGTGCCTTGTAGTGTGGTTGGGTGAAAGCGTTTTGTTTTGTTTTTTAGTTTATTTATTTGTTTTGAGAAAGGGAGTAAGTATGAGTGAGGGAGGGGCAGAGAGACAGGAGACAGACAATTCCAAGCAGGGGACCCGATCCCATGAACTGTGACATCATGACCTGAGCTGAAACCAAGAATCAGATGCAACGGACTGAGCCACCCAGGCAGCCCAAAAGTGTTGTTATTAGTATGATTATGGAGAGTGGACTGCACACAACATGCAGATCGACTCACGGACACGCTCACTGTCACATCAGACAAGTTTTTGCCCTACGGACACAAGAATTCTGATGAATTCCATTTCAGCCCATCAAAAAAACAAATGGTGTGCCGAAGCTCATATCTATGCGTTAGGCATTACCCCTTGCAGGAGACAATGCTCATTTTGACTAGTTGCTGCTGACAGCTGATGAGAACTGGGTCCTGTCCTCACAGTGACTTTCCTGTGGTCAGGATTTCCTGCCCCCTGGCTCCTGGCTCCACACGTCCCAAGCCTTTTTTCTCTTCTGCAGTGTACTCGTGGTTCTAGGTGCCTGTGTCGTGAAGCAGCATCTGGCCATGGACCCCACAAGCGAGGACGTGGGAGGCTTGGCCTTGCCGCTCTGGGCTGGCTGGCATCATGGAGCTCTTCGTGGAGGTGAATTTGTACGAAGCTGCCACTGAACCCTAATAAGCGTGTCCCAGGCGTGCCAAGTCCCGTTAACACCATCTGGTGTGAGGGAGACGTGACGGAGGGGAGTCGGAGCACGAGACCGTGGTCTGAACCGACTGAAGTTGAAGTGTCTCCCCCTTGCAGGTTTTGTAGAGCGTGTGAGCATAAACGCATGACAGGGGCTCTCCCCGAGGTCCCGGAAGTGAAGGGCTCCAGGGCCAACCTGCCTCTGTCCTGTTCATCTGTGGTCCCGTCCCAGCCCCTCACGCAGGAAGCTCCTACATTCATGGGCTGCCCGCCTGACAAACTGACCTGAATCGGACCCCCTTCCTCTTGTGACTCTTCAAGTCTAGACTCTGACAGCATCTCCACTCAAAACACTGCATGTGAGGAATTACTTCTCATCACATGTGGAGAAAACGTGGACCCAGCTGGACTTTCAACTGAAACAGGCCATCGCCTCACTTGCTGTTGCTGCTGACTCTGTGACATCCATGGCAGAGTGGCCACAGGGGCCATCTCAGAGCCTGTGTTTGGGGGCCTCTGTGTCATTATGAATAGAATGTGACTCTCACAGCCCTGGTGACGACAAGCATGTATGGTGAGAAGAATTCTCTGCAGGAAACTAGCAGGGGCTCAGGATGCTTTCATGGGCCAGAGGGAGGAGTCCTCTAAGGGGGTCATGGTGGCCGGGTGATTACGCAGCACTTGGCAGGCACTGGGGGAGAAAGAGCTCTGTGCCACGCATGCAGAAATGACACAGGACACACGTGTGACTGCCACAGTATGTTTGTAATTACGGCAACCGCAATATTCTAGACAGAAGGCCGGTCAAGGAAAATGTGCTGCCAGGGGTCAGGAAGGAGACCTCCACCTGCTCGGTGGTTTCAGGATATGCTGAAGGAAATTGCCAAGAAATCTCAATTCACAAAAAATAATCTAATGGAGACCTTGCTTTCCATTACAGTCACCGGCTTGCATCTTCATTGACAGATTGTCTGGGGCAGATGGTGATTTCTGTGCTGGTTTCAGATGGCCAGAAGGGGCTTGGGTCTGAGCTGCACAACTCAGACTTGGTCCACATGACACAGAGAGTGTGTGGAGATGCACACTATGGGGCCCCCATGCCCAGAGACTCCCACTCAGCGGGTCTGGAGTGGGCCAGGGATTTTGCATTCCCAGCGAGCTCCCAGGTGACGCTGGAGTGACCCGTTCTCACACGGTGGTCTGCAGGTGCAGTAACCTAGAAGGCTGTGGCTGGCACATCACTTGTCTTCTGCCTTGGTTTACCGTGCACCATGGTTTTAGATGCTCGGGACCCCAAATGTGACATGTGTGGGTTTGAGGGATGGTTTCTATGATGGAGTGTGACATTCGGCCCCAGAATCCATCATGACTTGGAGGACTGGGGGCCGCTAGGGCACAGGACCCATGCGAGGGATGAATCTCTACCTAGACTGCTCAGGGGAACACCATCCTGCAAGCCCCTGCCCTGCCCTGCCGGGTGGGGTTCACAACCGAACCGGCCGAGCATCGTGCTTCCTGGACCTTGCCCCTCCAACCACATGCATCCAGCTTTGGGGAGCTATTAGTGAATCAGTTGACATCTTCCCTGAGAGTTCTCAGGTCACAAAAGCTAATTAACCTCCTCTTGCCTTCCAAATAGAGTAACAACCACCAAGGCCAAACCTCCTGGAATAGATGGGGGAGGAAGAGAGAAAAGGAAGAGGCATATCTGTGTCTTGTTGTTGTTGTTGTTGTTGTTTTAAATAGATTCACAGAGAATTTTTAAAATGAAGTCCAAGGAGGGGAGTTGGTGGGAGGCACAACTCCTGGGGCAGTTCCTGCCGGAGCAGACACAGTTTCAGTGGTGGCTCTGCTCAGCTTCAGGTCTGCTGTTGTCCAGCAGCTGAGACATGGAAGTTCTGGATGGAAGCTCGATGTGGGAAATCCGGAGGTTCCCCTGAACTTGGAGGTGAGGTCAGTGGGCACTGCAGCGTTGGGCTCATCTGTGCCATTGGACTTGCCCTGATATCCCGGTCTGACCAAGAGAGGACTCACGAGCCTTCACGTGTGGTGCACCTGCAAGGCTGGATTAATAGCATCACCCTTTGCATTCCCCTCTGAGAAGCCACATAGTCAAAGAGGTAAGAATGTGGGCTCTCATGAAGGGCACGTCTGAGCTCAAATGCCCATCGTGACACTGACTGCCCATGTGACCTGGCACCATGTTTCCCAGACTCCGCCATATCCACACACCCCTGAGTCCTGCCATATGAGTATGCAGTTACCGCTTACTGGGCAGACAACCCTCACCATCCTCACATCTTCCTTCTGTGTGCCTTGGTGTCCAAACTTTACCCTTCTCAGAAGGACACCAGGCTTTGGATTAGTCCCCACCTCAGATCACTATGACCTCATCGTCACCTGGTTACATCTGCAAAGACCCTGTTTCCAAATGAGGTCAATTCTGAGGCTCCAGGTGACGAGATGTGCTGGACATATCCCACCCCACCCAGTAGATGCACCTTCAAGGTTTTTGCACTGCTCGAGAGAGCTGATTGTGCACGTCCCTTCCTGATTCTGCCGTGATGGTGCATTTATATCCACCTGACTGGGCCTCAGGGGCCCGGATAACTGGCACATACTTCCAGGTGTGTCTGGGAGAGTGTTTCCAGAAGAGATTAACATGTGGATCCTTAGACTGAATGTAGCAGGTGGTCACCTCAATTTGGATGCGCACTGCACAGTTTTTGGAGGGTCTGGGTAGGCCAAAAAGGTGGAGGGTAGACTTCTCTCTTTGCCTGACTGAGCTGGGGAGTCTTTGGCTCTTCTCCCCTTGGACTGGAAGATACAACTTTGGATCTCCTGGTTCTCGGACCTTCAGGCTCAGATTGGAACTACCCCATGGGCTTGCCTGGGTCACCAGCTTGCAGGTGGCAGGTTGTGGGGATTCTCAGCCTCCATAACCACATGAGCCAATTTCTCCTAAATCTCCTAAGTAGGATAAATAATAGGATAAGTCTAAAGGTATAATGGGATAAATACATTTTATGTATAAATACCGGTGTGCTTGTCTGGAGAGCCCTAATAGATTAGTGTTCAGTGATATATGTGCATAGCTGGAAATTGGCTATGGTGGGAATATTTATCCCCAGGGAATCTGTAGTTGCTACAAGTGGGGCTTTTTTAACGTCTGGACCACCAGTTGTTAAACATTTACCAGCACACCACTGGACAGCAGAGTATTCCTGGGATACTATTTGCTTCACATTTTCTTCTACAAAATACACAGTAAAAAAAAAAAACGAAAACAAAAACAAAATACATTGATTTTGTAGAGACAACTTCAGACCAGAGGTCAGCAAACTAGAGCCTGCAGAACAAAGCTGGCCCATTGTCTGTTCTTAGAAATAAACTTTTGTAGGAGCTCAGCCATGCACGTACTGTCCGTGGCTGTTTTCAGACAACAGGGACAGAGCTGAGCAGCTGGGAAAGAAGCCAGATGGCCCGCAGAGGCTGAGTGTTGACTCCCAGGCCCTTGGCGGAAAATGTGCCGGCTCCTCCTTTAGACAGGTGCTTCTCAAATGTTAATGAGCAGGTGAATCACTGCACCTGGTCCTGGGCCACAGCCTTATAGCACAACTGCCTGGAAAATCAGCAGCACTTGCCCTGAAGGGAAGGAGCTCTGAAGAGAACAGGGCAAGGTGGACTAAATGGCAGAATGCTTCCCGGAGTTGGTGGCCTGCCAGGGACTCCGGGCCGGATGTCCCTTTTTGTGGTGAAGGACATCGGCGAGCATATGAGACGTGTTGGCAGTGAAATGAGACTTTGTCCTGCGTGTAGGAAGAGGGGATAGGAGACCACCAAAAAGGTGAAACTCCCACCCCGTGTGGTTCAGTGGCCTTCTGTGTCGCGTTCCTGTCGCCCCTCACCTCTTGCTGCCACCGGGGAGATGTGGCCACACGTGGGGACCGCGGCACAGAGACATCATTACTTATTAAGGTGATAAAGCCATCGGGGCTGACAAATGCCTTTATTTTTGGTTCTGTTTTACATTTTTCTCCTCCCAGAGTGCCACCTTCTTTCCCGCACGCTTTGAGTATCGCCGGGGACCTAGCGTGTCTGCACGGGGACGGCGGAAAAATGGCCAAAGAGATTCTTTATCGCCCTCTCCTCAAGCTCTGCCACGTTAAACTTGAAGTCCGCAGCTCTTGCATTATTATAAAGCCTCTGGCATATCTCTAAAACTAATGGCCCAAACCACTGTGTGACAAATTAAGATACTTTCCACTCTGTCATACTGCAAACAAGAAGCTACTCCCAAGTCTTTGGAAAGCATTTCTGAGATAAAATATGTACTTGTGGGTTCTGCAGATTTAAAAAAAAAAGTCTTGAATCTTCATAGATTTACGGGGGGTGGGGGGGAGGGATGTTGCATGTAAAATGTGCTTTTCCTTGACATTTAGAGGTCTTGCAACGTGGTTTATTATAGATCTTTTGGACATCTTGATATTTAATTAAATTTCAGAAATATATTCTCTATACTAATAAGAAGGAATATGAAGAATGTATTTATTCACTGTCTATTTGTTATTATTTTTCTGTTTCTCACACAAAATTATCAGTTGCAAGTAAGTCATCAGAGGCACTTACAATTTTTCAGGGTCCAAAAACTAATTAACCCCAGTAACTGTGCTTAAAATGTTAATATAAGACAAGTCCTTACAGGAGTCTTTGGTAATATTCAGTCTGGATGATATATTTACAGTTTTTTGTTTTTTTGTTTTTTTTTTTTTTTGGAAACTAACCTTTAATGTCTATTTCCACAGGCATGAGGAAATGGAAAGGAGATTGGGAAACAAGTCACTTGTGAGGCCTCATCCTGTACATTTCTGTAAATTATTGCTGAGTATAAGCAGCTGAATTTGTAAATTATTTCATCCCTTTACATTTTTATATACTGAATTAAGAGCAAGTTCACAGCAAATGGACCATTCATCTGAAATAGCTTTTTCTCCCCCACTTAAACTTGAAATCAGAGAATGGAGCCCATATATGTCCAACGTACACATTTTGGGGTGAATGATTTTCACAGGTGTCTTACTGGTGGGCGTGCCTGGTACAGTTTGGGTCTCTGATGTCTCTTGACCAACTAAGCTGTTCTGGCACGTTCTTGGGTGCTCTGCTTTATTTTTCTGTGAGTGGGCTCTAGTTTGCAACAGGACGGAAGTCGAAGCCACATTCAAAGAACCATCAGGATTCAGACAATTTCTCTTCATGCGACGGAACGTTTTGCCCCCAACTTGTCAGAGGAAGAGCTGAGGGAAGTGGTTGGGACAGGGGCTCTCGGAACTTGGGGAGAAAATACAGAAGACTCACGTGGTTGGCATGGAAGGTACTGGGAGGGGTGGAGGAGCAGGAGCAAGCCGTGGGAGGTGCCAGGCAGGTAGCCTGCAAGTGTCGGTGACAGGTGAGTGGTACTGGTGTCACAAGCAGGTGGTCCACCCCTTGCCCACTAAGGTGGGAAGATTTGGGGAGGCAGAACTGAGAGCGAGTGTGGGGGCAGGCCTCGATGTCTGGTGGACAGACTGGGCCAGAAATGTCTACAGGCTGGGGGTGGGGTGGATCCTGGCTGGTGGGGAGTAGGCGGAGCCCAGGCCTCAGGGAAGGAGGGGTGGGAAGGGCCCATCTCCTGCGGGCCTCATTAGAGTTAGAAGTTTCATTGTTCATCAGAAAATCTAAGGCATCGAACCATTATTCATTTCCCATGGCTGCTATAACGGAGTTCCACAAACTCAGTGACTTCGAACACAAATTTAGTATCTCACTGTTCAAGAGGGAAGTCTGGCACGAGCCCTGAGTCAAGTGTGGGGAGGGCTGGTTCCTTCCAGAGGCTCTAGGGGCAATCCGTTTCCTGGCCCTTTCCAGCTTCAAGAGATGCCTGTCCTCATCAGCTCGTGGCCTCTTCCTCCTTCCTCAAGGCCATGGCACTGGTCAGAGTCCCTCCTGTGCTGCCATCTCTAGAGTTCTTACTTTTCCGCTTCGGCTCCTTATCCTTAGGATTTCGTGAGGTACCCAGAAAATCTCCCCATCTCACAATCAGCTTAATGACCTTTCTGAGAAGTTTTATTTTAATTCCCGTTGGTTAACATACAGCGTTAAATTAGGTTCAGCTGTGGGGTACAGTGCTTTGGCACCTCCGTGCATCACCTGGTGCTCGTCAGGACAAGTGACCTCCTTCATCCCCATCCTCTCACTGCCCCCCCTCTGGTGACCATCAGAGTGTTCTCTATACTTAAGAGTCTGGTATTCTTGTCTGTCTCTTTTTTTCTTAGTTGCTTGTTTGTTTTGTTTCTTAAATTCCACCTATGAGTGAAATCATATGGCATTATTAGATTTTCTGGGATCAACTTACTTCACTTAGCATAATACTCTCTAGCTCCTTTCATGTTGTTGCAAAGGGCAAGATTTCATTCTTTTTTTGTGGCTGAATAGTATTCCAGTGTATATATATCCCACGTCTTCCTTATCCATTCATCAATCAGGCGACACTTGGGCCGTTTCTATAATTTGGCTCTTGTAGATGCTGCCGCTTTATAAACACAGATGTGCATTGTAGCCCTTTAAATTAGTGCTTTTGTCTCCTGTAGATAAATACTTAGTAGTGCGATTGCTGGAGCATAGGGTAGTTCTGTTTTTAACTTTATGAAGAACCTCCATAGGGTTTTCCAGCGTAGCTGCACCAGTTTGCATTCCCACAAGTAACGCACACGTTTTTTTTTTTTTTTTTTCTCCACATCCTCGCCAGCACCTGTTCTTTCTTTTGTTGTTGATTTTAGCCATCCTGACAGGTGTGATGTGATAGCTCATTGTGGTTTTGATTTGCATTTCCCTGATGACGAGTAATGATGAACGTCTTTTCATGTGTCTGTTGGCCATCTGGATGTCTTCTTTGGAGAAATATGTGTTCATGACTTCTGCCCATTTTTAATTGTATTAGTTGTTTTTTGGGTGTTGGAGTGTAGAAATACAGAAACACATTTTGGATACTAACCCTTTATCGGATGTGTCATTTGCAAATATCTTTTTGTCCTGTTGGTTTCCTTTTTGTTGATAACTGTTTCCTTCATTGTGCAGAAGCTTCTTATTTTGATGAGGTCCCAGTAGTTCATTTTTGCTTTTGTTTCCCTTGCCTCTGGTGACGTGTCTAGGGATGAGTGGCTGCGGTCCGTGTCAAGGAGGTTTACTGCTTGTGTTGTCTCCTGGGATTTTTATGGTTTCAGGTCTCCCATTTAGGTCTTTCATCCATTTTGAGCTGATTTTTGTGTATGGTGGGAGAGAGTGGTCCAGTTTCATTCTTTTGCGTGTCGCTGTCCATGTTCCCAGCATCATTTGTTGAAGAGGCTGTCCTTTCCCTTTGGATATTCTTTCCTGCCGTGCCCAGCACTAATTAGCCGCATAATTCTGGGTTCGTCTCTGGGTTTTCTGTTCTGTTCCTTTGATCTCTGTGCCTATTTTTGTGCTGGTATCATACTGTTTTGATGACTGCAGCTTTGTACTATATCTTGAAGTCCAGAATTGTAATGCCTCTAGCTTTGGTTTACTTTCTCAAGGAAACTTTGGCTATCCAGGGTGTTTTTTGGTTCTGTACAAGTTTTACAATTGTCTGTTCCAGTACTGTGAAAAATTCTGGCGGTATGTGACAGGGATTGCCCTAAATGTGCAGACTGCTTTGGGTAGTATAGACATTTTACCCATGAGCATGGGATATTTTCCCATTTCTTTGTGTCGTCCTCAGTTTCTTTCCTCAGTGTTTTCAGAGTATAGGTCTTTCACCTCTTTGGATAGTTTATTCCTAGGTGTTTTATTATATTTGGTGCAGTTGTAAATGGAATTGTTTTCTTGATTTCTCCTTCTGCTGTTTCATTATTAGTGTATAGAAATGCAACAGCTTTCTGTACATCGATTTTTGTGTCATGTGGCCTCACGGAATTTATGTATCAGCTGAACAGTCCTCAGTCCTTCTGTAATCCTCCTTCGACACAACCTGACAAAGGCACTGGTTCTGGGTTTCAGGGCATCTCTGGGGGCCGGTGGTTCTGCCCACCATGGCCTTGTCCAGAACGAAGTGGGGGCGGGAGAAAAGTAACTAGAGCTGGAGCAAAGCGGGACGTGACTGAAGGCCTGGTTGACCCCTTGTTCCGCTGTGCAGCAGACACCCCCCACGCCAGAGCTCGGGGGTATGCAAAAGCTGTTCCATTATGCTTCCAGACATCCTTGCAGGCCACGTCAGGGACAGCCTGTCTCTGCCCCGTGCTGTCTCATTGGGAAGACTACAAAGATGGGGTTGGCTCAGTGGCAGGGGGCTGGTGTCATCCGAAGGCCTCTTTCCTCGTGTGGATGACCGTTGGTGCTGGAAATTCCCTGGATCTCGGCCGGATCACCTGTAGGTGGCCTGTCCGTGGACCCTGGCTTCCTGACAGTATGGCTGCCTCAGGATATTTGAATTTCCTACATGGTGGCTCAGGGGTCCAGAAACCAGTGTCCCAGCCACGACACGGCATCTGCATTGCCCCCGATGTCACACCGTGCCATTTCTGCCACTGGTTATAAGCAGGTACAAGCCCCCCAAACCTCGCCTCACAGGGACAGGTGTCAGAGCCCATCTCTAATGAGGGAGTGACACATGCAGGGTAGGAGAGGTGAGGCACCAGCCTCGGCAAAGCAACCTGCCACTCTCTCTTAGGATCCCAGCATGGTCTGCCCTCGGCCAGGATGCACAGGTTGTTTCTAGACGACCTCCATCCCAGGGTTGCCAGGTTTAGCAAATAAAAACACAGAATGTCTAGTCAAATTAGGATTTCAGATAAACAATGACTCTTCAGGAAACTTACGTCCATGCAACATTTAGGATATACTTAGGCTGAAAAATAGTTGTTTTTCTGAAATTCAAATTTAACTAGGTGCCTTGCATTTTATCTGGCAGGCCTTATGCATTCTGAATGTTCATTCTCACATATTTTGAGCCCGACCCCTGTAGAGGGAAAAGGTAGGGACAGTTAACTAGGGGAGGTTTCTGAGAGAGGCGCTCAGGGTGGGGAGCTAACTTCTGCATGACGAAGCCCGGACTTGAGTGTCACTGTTGCTGACTCGCCCATTTCTGAGGAGGAAACCCGTCCCCTCTCCACTCGCCATTGGCCGTGGGACAACTTCCAGCCCCCTTGTAACAAACAGGAAGTATGGAACCCATTCTTCCGATGAAATTTCAATCCATTAGTGTCTAATTCCCAAATGCTCATGAATAAATGACTAATTCAGGTCACAAATAGAATCGAAGACCTCACTGCTTATGAACAGCATGGTTTAGAGATGACCCCATCATCCTTTCCGTCAACCTCACCGTCGTCAGGGAAGCAGTGGCAGTCACTGAACACGTGAGCTGCCAGACGCCTCCCTGGATTCTCTGATCTCTTGGCAAACCAATTGGCTGGTGTCTGTTCTTACGTGAACCATGCAAACCAAGCCACTGGTCATCAGCCAGAGGTCACACAATGAGAAAGCAGTGAGGCTGGGAGGACTCAGCAGCACCCGGGTCCTGGCCCAGTTCTTTGCTTTTCTGTCCTGCTCACTGTCCCTTTTCTGAGGACAGAAAGTGAGCTTCTGGACAGGCGTTGGGGCTAACACATCCCTTTGGCTACGGTCTTGAGTTGGATGTTGTTTCCCAAAATGATAGGTCCAGGTGGTAACCCCTGTACCTGTGAATGTGACTTCATTTGGAAATGGAGTCTTACAGATGTAATGAAGGTAAGGACCTCGGGGTGAGAACATCCTAGATTTAGGGTGGGCCCTAAGCGCAATGACTGGGGCCCCATAAAAGAAGGGAGGGGGAAGTTTGAGACACAGACACAGAGGGAAGACAGCCGTGTGAAGACGGAGGCGGGGGCTGGAGTCACGCTTCTACAGGCTGGGGACTGCAAGGAATGTGGTAGCCACCAGCAGCTGGGAGAAAGGCAAGGGATTCGTTCCCTGTCAGAGCCTCCAGTGGGAACCAGCCACACTCAGCCCTTGATCCTGGACTTCTGGACCTCAGGGTGGTGAGACAGTAAGTGTCTGTTGTTCTCAGCCATCTCGTTGGCAATACTTTGTGAGCAACCAAAGCTGAAGAGAGGGTGCTAGCACCTGAATGTTCAGTTGTCTGTCCATAGGTCTGGAGTGGCTCAGCTGGCCTGTCCCATGCCGCCGACCCCAACCAAGCCATCACGTTGCCTTTCGTCACACAAGGCACAGGTCTTTGGCCTCCCCTGTGTGTACGAGACACAAGCGGTGATCTGTGATTCTGGGCCTGCCTGCATGGCACTGGACAAAGACAAATCATGTCAGCAAAGCCTCTGCCAGGGTCTCCAGAGGGAAATTTAGAGTAATCTGGGCTCTGTGGTCTTCTCTTGGTCAGAGAATCAAAATTACGGTTTTTATAACTGGCACGACGAAAGCGCTTGAATCCACTCCAAGCGCGAGCTGGCTGGCCACTTACCCGTTGGCTCCTGGACAAGGAGGTGCACACGTGTTTGGGGGGATGAGAAATCACTTGCTAAGTAAGAGGCTCGTGGAGTTTCAATCAAACCCAGCACCTCTGGCTTCTGAAAAACTTTTAAAAGTATTACCACTCCTGCCTGCCTTTGTGCAAACACCCTCAGGCAGGGGTTAGAGGCAGGACTGAATTTCGCTGTTTTCTCACCTCTTAGGGCAGATTCCCCAGTGTCCCCTCCAGCCCTCACCATAGCTCAAGTGCCAGGAAATGAGCATTGCCATCTATCATCTGACCGATTCCCAGTTCCTCCCTCTGTTGGCTGGTGAGGAAGCAGGTCTCTGGCTGCAGGGCTGTGCTGACTGTCAAAAAGCCAAAAAAAATGGCTTTTTGCAGGGCCAGCTGAACTGTCATCCCCCCCACCCCACCCCCAAACTTTACAAAGTGCTGGATTTACCCCAGAGCCAGGAGCAGTTGCCCTGTGAACACATCAAGGCTCTGGAAGAGGATTTAAAGAATTTGCTTAAGAGAAGCTTTGAAAACCTCAAAGAGAGCAAAGCCAGCTCAGCAGGAAGCCTGGGAGAGGAGCCCTTTCCTGGTGGGGTTTAATTTTAATTTGCAAATGTGACCAGAGGAAGGAAGGCTCAGGAGAGCAGGGCACTGATGAAATAGAAACACATTGTTTTCTTTCATCTCCTCCACATCCAGGCAGCCAGGGGTTCTGCAAGGTGGGCGCTCTGTCAGCAACATCCGTGAACTTTGGAAATGAGGTGAAGCCACTCTTGGGTGCACAGCACGTTCTTGAGATGCCCAAACTGGCACACGCCATTCCCAGAGCCTGGCAGAGCTGGGACACATCCGAGTTGGATCTTTGGGTTTGATGCTCTTTCTCTCTGCTTCCTGCCCCTGCACAAGGTGACCAGTGGGTGTAGGCGGTTGGAGAATGAGCCCAAGGCCCTTGCTGTGGCTGTGTCTATGGCTGTGGCTGTGGCTGTGGCTGTGGCTGTGGCTGTCACTGGTTCATGACCTGAGTAAGTCCGATCCGTTTCAAGCCCTCATTCCCCATCATCACAATGGAGACAAAGATATCTCCTTTCTGGGCTGCCAGGGTCATTTGGAACATCAAATAAGGGCACAAATGTCAAGATAATAGTACTGACCACCATTGATTGCCTGCCTAATGCCGGGCTCTGTGCTAAGTGCTTTCCATGCAGAGCACAGAGCATAGATTGGCTGCCTGCTTTGTGTAGGAGCACAGTTGGGGACAGAGTCCGAAAGAGGCGTCCAAAGTCATACGGCAAAGCGATGAGTGAGGATGCCAACCCACATCAAAGCTAGTGCTCTAAGTCACTGCTCAGAGGCTTCACACATTTCTTATAAGGGACCAGACAGTAATATTTTTGGCTTGGTGGGCCATTAGGTCTCTACTGTTATCTTCTCATCTCTGCTACTGTTGAAAAGAATGGTGGTAGTTGCCAGGTAAGCCAGTAAGTGTGGCTGTGTTCCAATAAAACTTTATTGACAAAGACCAGCAGAGAAATGGAGAGACGCTGCTTAAATTGTACAGGTTTTCTCTGGAGTTGACGGAAATATTTGGAACTAAATAGAGTGCTGATTGCACAGCATTATGAAAGTACTAAATGCCACTGAATTACTCATTTTTACAATGATTAATTGTACATTTTGTGACTTTCACTTCAAAGAATGAATGAAAAAAAAAAAAAAACATTCGGGTGTGGAACCCAGTTTGCAAACTGTTCCTGGTCCCAAATCTAGTTAAATGAAGGTGTTCAAGAGGCATTGGGAATGATCTCTTTCATCCACCTGCCAGCATCTTAAACAAGCTGTTCCTTGTAGAAAAAACAGGGATATCCACACAGGCAGAGGAGACCACCAGCATGCTGGGGAGCACCAGGCTCAGCACATCCTGCTTCTGTTTAGCACCCGCTGAGTCCGCATGCGCAGTGGTTCAGTCTCTCAGTTTGCTCATCTGTAGGATGGGGGTGAAGGGGATGAGCTGAGTCAGTGTGTGTGCACGACAAGAGTCTGCACGTGTTTGCCATTTTTTCAGCTTTGAGAGACGAAGAAGATTTCCTACCCATCAGCTACTGTTTGCTACTAAATGAGAGCTCAGCAGGCAGGTCTGGTTTTATTTTTCTTTTTTTCCTCACGTTTGTTGAGATATAATTGGCCTATACAATTGTGCAGACTTAAGGTGTACACTGTGATAATTTGATAGGCCTACATATTGTGGGATGATAACCACAATAAAGTTAGTTAACACATCCATCACTTCACAGACTTCCCTTGTTTGTTATGGTGAGAACATCTAAGATTTGTTCCCATGGCAACATTTCAGTGTACAATGTAGTGTTGTCAACCATAGTCACCATGCTGTATGTTAGATCCCCAGAACTTATTCATCGAACACCTGGAAATGTATGCTCTTTGACCAGCATCTCCCCATGTAACCAGCCCCAGCTCCTGGCAACTGCCAGCCTACTTTGCTTCTAGGAGTTTGGATTTTTCAGATTCCACATATAAGTGAGATCACACAGTATCTGCTTTTCTCCATGCAACTTATTTTACTCAGGATGATGCCCTAAAGGTGCATCCATGTTGTTGCAACTGGCAAGGTTTTCTTCCTTTTCGCGGCAGAATAATATTCCACTTTGAGTGTGTGTGTGTGTGTGTGTGTGTATGTGTGTGTGTGTGTGTGTGTGTGAGTGTGTGTGTAATGCTTGAGAGAGAGAGAGACAGACAGAGAGACAGAGAGAATGTGTGTCTGCCTGTGGAGCATATTTTCTTCATCTACTCATGCATTTATAGGCACTTAGTTTGCTTCCATGTCTTGACTATTGTGAATAATGCTGCAGCGAATATGGGGTGCAGATATCTCTTCCAGATAGTGATTCTGTTTCCTTTGGGTATATACCCAGAAGTCGAATTTCTGGATCATGTGGAAATACTATTTTTAACTTTCTGAGGAAACTCCATGTTGTACTGATAATGGCTCCATGGTAACGGCTATACCAATCTATATTTCCACCAGTAGTGCACGAGGGTTCTTCCCATTTCTCTACACCTTTGCCAACACTCGTTATCTCTTGTAATTTTGATGATGGTCAGTCTACTCAGTGTGAGGTAATATCTCATTGTGGTTTCCCACGATGTACATTTCCCTGATGCTTAGTGGTATTGACCACTGTTTTAGGCATCTGTTGGTTATTTGCAGGGCTTCTTTGTAAAAATATCCATTCAGGTCCTCTACCCATTTTTAAAGGGGATGTTCATGATGAGGATGATGAGGATTTTGCTATTGGGTTGTATGAGTTTCTGAAATATTTTGGATATTAACCCCTTATTTGGGACATGGTTTGCAACTATTTTCTCCCATTCTGTACGTTGCCTTTTCATTTTGTTGATCATTTGTATTGCTGTGCAGAAACTTTTTAGTTTGATATGGTGCCGCTTTTTTAAATTTTTGCTTTTGTTGCTTATGCTTTTTGTGTCACATGCAAAATAGCCTTGCCAAGACCAATGTCAAGGAGCTTTTCTCTTATGTTTTCTTCTAGGAGTTTATGGTTTCAGATCTTACATTGAAATCTTTGTAATCTATTTCCAGCTACGTTTTGTGACTGGGATAAGATAGGAATCCTAACTTCATTCTTTTGCATGAAAATATCTGGTTTTCTCAACACCATTTATTGAAGATGCTATCTTTCTCCATTGAGTGTTCTTTGCTCCCTTGTCACATATTATTACTTGACAGTATATGCATGGGTCTATTTATAGACACTCAATTCTTTTTTTTTCTTTGAGGTTATTTATTTATTTTAAGACAGAGGAAGCACGAATTGGGGAGGGGAAGAGAGAGAGGGAGAGTGAGGGAGAATCCCAAGGAGCCCCCACAACACTGTCAGTACAGAGCCCAGTGCGTGGCTCAAACTTACAAAACCCGAGCCGATCGTGACCCAAGCCGAAACCAAGAGTCAGGCGCTTAACCGCCTGAGCCACTCAGGCACCCCATGGGCTCTCAATTCTGTTTTGTTGGTCTATGTGTCTGATTTTGTTTTGTTTTTGTTTTGCCAGTATGATATCGTTTTGATTACTATAGCTTTGTAACAGTTTGAAATAAGGAAGTGTGATGACTCCTTTTTTTTTTTTTTTTTTTGCTTTCTCAAGATTGCTTTGGCTTTCTGGGTGTTGTGATTCTATGTGAATTTAGGATTCTTTTCTTTATTTCTGTGAAAAATGTCATTGGAATTTTGGTAGGAATATCAGTGAATGTGCACATCGTTTTAAGTACTATGGACACTAACAATATTCTTCCCATCCATGAACATGGGCTATCTTTCCATTTCTTCATGTTTTCTTCAGTCTCTTTCACCAATATCTTATAGTTTCCAGTACACAGATCTTTCACCTCTTTGGTTAAATTTAATGCTAAGCACTTTATTGTGTTTGATCCTATTATAAATGGGATTATTTTCTTTTTCAGACACATTGTTGTTAGTGTATAAAAATGTAATTGATTTTTGTGTGTCAATTTCGTATCCTTCAACTTTACTGAATTTAGTTTGAAGAGATTTTTGATGGAGTCTTCAGGGTTTCCTATAGGTAAGATGATGTTATCTGCAGAGACAAACTAACTTCTGATTTATAAACATTGTATTTCTTTTTCTTGACTAATTGCTCTGGCTAGGATTTCAGTACTAGGTTTAATGTAAGCATCTTTGTCTTGTTTCTGATCTTAGGGAAAATCTTTCAGCTTTTCACCATTGTATGATGTTAGATGTGGGTTTATCATATATGGCTTTTATTTCGATGAAGTTCATTCCCTCCAAATCTAATTTGTTGAGAGTTTTTATCATGAAGGGATGTTGAATCTTGTCAAATGCTTCATCTGTGTCTGTTGAGATGAGCATATGGCTTTTATCCTTTATCCTGTTAATACAGTGTAACACCTGTGTCAATTTGTACATAGCGAACCATCGTTGTCTCCCAAGGATAATCCCCACTTGATCTTGGTGTATGGCTGAGAAGGGCTGGCCATTTCAAGGTACACAGCTGGGACTGAGGTCTATGGGCCTCTGAGCCAGTGCAGATATGGGTATAACTTCTCCCAGAGCCCTTGACGTATGGGGCTGGTGACAGGAGAGATGGCAGATGGCGCTATAGCTGAGCCTGCAGGGGCATGGACCTGTTTCTGGGTATATAGTTGAGATTGCAGTCAGTGAGTCAGCCACCTGGCTATGGGCCCCCATTCTCAAAATAGCGCTTGGACTGCATAGGGTTTCAGAATTTCCTACCTGGATCCCAAAGCTCCCAGAAAAGCACTGTTGTCTGTGGATAGATGCCAGGTTTTTATTGCTGAGCGGGGGGTGGGGGGGGGGTGTGGATATGAACAGGGGACCTACTGTGCTACCACCTTGCTGATGTCATTCTCTCAGCCTGGTTTTTAAGAGTCAACACTGGCAAGCCCTAGATAAGCATGCTAAGGGAAGTTTAGAGGCAACTTCAGATAGATGTGTTTACTTCCCAGAATTCAGGAGGTTCTGTGAGCAAAGACCACGCTTCATAACTTGTGTTTGTCATGAATATAACACAAGTGGCTCCTAACTGCTCCATTCTTTAGGGCTCACTAACTCCCATTATTGTCCAGCTGACAACAGAAGGGCCTGTTTCTTGTTTGACCACAGAGGCCAATCTTTACTAGATCAGGCTTCAGGAAGGAAATAGACCACAAACTGGCAAAACAGAAGAATCAACAGAGATATTGTCCAGAGAGCGGCACATTGAGGAACCCCTAGGCTAGTGATAATGGGAGAACCATTTCCATCCCAGGACCTGAAGGAGTGGGGGAGGGGGCAGTTACAGGGCTCCATGGAGGAGAGCCTAGGGAGCTATGGCAGAAGTGAGAGCTTCAGAAGGAGGATGAAGCCAGCTTGCAACAGTGGAACAGAGAGGATACCAGAGGAATAAATAACTCAACCATTCTTCCCCTTCAGCTGGGCTCTCTCGTACATGGACCAAAGCCAGCTACCAGCCCCTCTGTACTTACAGCACTTCCCAGCAACTTTCTCAGCCAGCATCTGATGGTTCCAGTGAGAGTCCCAGGGAAGCTTTGCATTGGCCAGGATCGAGCCAGTAGGAGACCACATTCTGAGTGGCTAAGTCTGGTGTGTAAAGGGCTTCAGGCTAGAAAGAGAACTTCTAATGCCAGAAGAATGAAGACAGGGAAGGGAACCGAGGAGGATTATATCCATTGACATGCACTGTACTTGTTCTTCTCAGACAGACCAATGCTCTGCCCTCCACACATCACCAGCATTTTGCAGTTACATTCCCCGGAAGGGTTAAGGTCCTCCTCTGTTTCCTTAAAGTGGGATTAAATCAGGCTCCTTTCATGTTTATCAAAACTTCACGGAAAGCTTGGAGGGACCAAAGTTGAAAGAAGGCTGTGATCTGAAGCCAGGTCCACCATAGCCGCGGGTCCCTGCTAGATGTGCTTCTCTTTAACCCTCAACCTGATACCATGTTTCTGCATTCCGTGCACCAGTCCCAGGACCCACCTCTTGCCTGCCATCAACCGCAGCATTTTGGAATCAGCAGAAAGAATGCTGCCCGCTTCTCCCTAGCCCCCCACACAAAGTCCTAGACTCATCTCCCACATTACACTCCCAGCTCAAAGGTGAGTTCCATGCACAGCAGTGACACACTTCACATTATCATGCAAGGCTATTTCACATCTCCTTAGTTAGAACCTCTCCATTCCCAAATAGGGGTTTGGCTTCTCCTTTGTAAAGTCAAAGGGCTCATTGAAATGATTTGGTTTTTTTTTTTTTTTATTTTTTATTTTGTTTTTTTTTTTTTGGAAATAAAAGAGCAGTCTTCCCTTCCAAAGATGCTTCAGAAAATTGCTGAGAGATTTAAAATAGCAGCATGTCCCCACTCCCACCCATCAAGTATTAAAAAATATGAGGGTCTATGGGGCGCCTGGGTGGCGCAGTCGGTTAAGCGTCCGACTTCAGCCAGGTCACGATCTCGCGGTCCGTGAGTTCGAGCCCCGCGTCGGGCTCTGGGCTGATGGCTCGGAGCCTGGAGCCTGTTTCCAATTCTGTGTCTCCCTCTCTCTCTGCCCCTCCCCCGTTCATGCTCTGTCTCTCTCTGTCCCAAAAATAAAAATAAAAAACGTTGAAAAAAAAAATTAAAAAAAAAAAATATGAGGGTCTAGACTCAGAGTATCCAACTTACACAAGGATACATTAAAATCAAAATGTGTTATTGCAAAAATCTTCTTCTTGCTGGGAAAAGTTGACCTGCCATGTGTCAAGGGGGAAAATTCTAGAGAGACACCATAATTTTCCCTATCCATAGGGAATCATAGCTGGACCTCAGGGACCTACAGGTCAGGAGCTCTGTCAGTTTGGCAAAATGCATTCTTTTTTCCTCTACCCACATCTGGAGCTACCTTGTAATCAATCCCTCCTGAGTCCCGTTCTCATGTTTTCTTTTCTTTTGTTTTTAAGGTTTCTAATAGATGAGTTCTCTGCCACCCCCAGCCAAGTCCTTGCAGCTTCCATAATCACGGGGATAGGAGATCAAAACAGAGGAGATTTTGTTCTGAGGTCCCCTGGGCAGTAGGGGACATTTTGCCCAACAGAGATTTAATTGCTACCTTTGCATTCTGAAGATAATGCTACTCCATTATCTGTTATTGTTATAAACATTTTATGATTTTAAAGAAAATCTTTCCTCTTCTTTTTTTTAATGTGCCTATGCTCAGATTTCCTTGTTGTCTCTTTTATTTGAGGAATGGTTACCACTTCCTCTGGAACTTCTGATTGTCAGTGAGGAAACCAATAGAGATCAATATGGGCGTGAAGTATTGATCTACAAGTGGGGGCAATCCGTGGTACAGACCTCCAGGTGTTACTATGTCAATGCAGTGCCCCCCCACCCCAACTCCCGATTCCTCCCCAAGATGCCAGGACATCCAGCCTGCATCCTGTCGAGGCCACACAGTGCCAGCGTCTGATCGTCCCCAGCTCTAGGTTCTGCTGAGCGCACTGGGAGGCTGTGATGCTTTCAGCAAGGGCACGGGCCTGCCTCAAACCATTTCAAAAGTTCCTCCTGGGTACCTGCTCTTTGTGCACAGCCATAGGTCCCAGTAGACAGCCAAAGAACTCTCTGGTGAGCACTCTTTGTTGGAGAGTTATTGACTTTCTATTCATGATACTGAGCCCAGGTCCAGTGAGCAGCTAAGTGTAAGGCAGAGACCGATTCTAAGGTGATCATTGTCCAGGGAAAGCTCTCTCCTCCCATTATTTTCAATACAGGATGCTGTTTTTGGATCACAGTTGGAAGGGTCTGAGAAAGAAAATCTACAGATACGTAAGATTTTCCATGATTTCAGAAGGGCTCTAGCCTTCTTAAAGCCTCACCTTGGCTTCCATGTTCAGATCCCCTAGTCTCTCAGCTGCTCTGAGGACATGTTCATCCATCCATCCATCCATCCATCCATCCATCCATCCATCCATCCATCCAATAAATGTTGTTTTGGGTGTCTATTAGGTAACACGCTATAGTGATACCTAGCACAATAAAATAGACATAGTTCCTATCCTTTGAGGGCTTATAATTTTGAAGGAGTTTCCAGACTATAGGCAAAATAAAGAAGCAAATAAAGAGTTATGACTGGTGAAGGTGCTATAAGCAAACCCAAATCAACAGTAATAGAGTGAATTGGCATTGGATGTATGTGGCCATCCAGTAGAAACCTGGTCCAGGAAGTACCTTGTGAAGATGTAGCATTTAAGCCATGCAGGCAAAGTGCTGGTGAGCATGTTCTAGACAGAGATAGAACATGTGCAAAGGCCCTGAGATAAGGGGGTAGTCAGTTTGGTCGAGCACAGAATGGAGGCCAGCATGGTGCAACCCAGGGACCACAGGGGGAGGGAAGAGATAAACAGGATCGGATCTCTCAGGTCTTGTGACACAGGTAGGAGCTTAGACTTTTCTTATAAGTTTAGTAGGAAGTTAAGCAAGGATTGGATATGACAGCCCAATCTAGGTTTAAACTTCCTTTTTAACTGCAGTGAAGAGAGCGTGCTGGAAGGAGCAGGAATGGGGGAAGGCCGTTTTTGAAGTGAGAGGTGATAACTTGAAGTCAGGTGGTCATGGTGGGGACGGGGAGGGGCAAACTAATTTGGGATGTAGAAGTGGTGCGTTGGTAAGCCAGCAGTCTTAAAAACAAACATGATGAGAGTTACAATTCCATGACACAAACAACTTCACCGCTGGCTGATTGCAAGCTGCCTGGGTGATGTCACTGAATGTGGAGTCAGGAAGCCGTGCGCACAGTCAAGCTGCAGTCTGGCACTGGTTAGCAGGAGGCACCTCAGGCAGGGAGGTGGATTGAAGAGGCCAGCCAGGAGGCATTGGAGACCCACACAAGTTTTGGTTTGAGTAGCTAAGAGGATACCAGGAGGACTGGACACCTGAGGTGCATGCATGTAGAATGGACAGGCTTCTTTCCTGTGCCCTCTGGAAGCTGCCACTTACTCAAGCTATGATGCTGGAAGGTGACAGAAGGAAGGGAGACAGACAGTCTTTGGGAAGAGGGTGTGCGTGACACCCACGGACTTTGAGATGTTCTGCCTGAACCCTCATCACCCTAGGGCCTTTGGATTCTGAAGCCGCTCACTTCCCTGGTCTCCTATCCAGTAACAGACACAGAGACCAAAACAGAAGATGGGGATCACGTGGAGGGTGGCCCCAGGGGGTGCTGGCCGTGGCCCTGTTTCCTAGCTTGATGAGCTCTGGCCTCCCAGACCCCAGGCCTTGGAGCCACAGCTGGAACCTGCCTTTGCTGACACAGTGCTTCTATATGTTTGATTAGACATGCTAGGTGGACCCTGATTTAAATGACAGGATGTTCAGGGCACTACTTTTGTTCACAGCATACCTGCAAAGAAGAAAAGTTGCAAGTAGGAAATAAGTCAAATACTGAGGCCAGGACCAAATCTCTGAGCAGCCTGGCAAGATTTACAGACCCTGCCTTGGGCCAAGGTCAAAGAATGCAGCTCACTTCCAAGGGCTTAGTGAGAAGCAAGGGGCAGGAGGGCCAGAGACAGGGGCTTTGGAGGGAGGAAAGTGATCAGGCTTCATGCTGCCCAGGCCCCAAGTGTGTGGTCGCCATCTCTGTAGGGACCCAGGGAGGGGCAGTGGGTGTGCTCGAATGTGGGCGAGCCGTGGGTGCAGGGTGGACGTGAGAAGGAACGTTGGATGCATGCGGCCACCTTGAGGGGTTGGGAGAAGCAGCCAAGTCTTCAATCCAGGCAGGTCTTTCTATTAATCATTTATTGAGCACCTAGATACACCGGGTACCATTCTAGTATCAAGGCTACAAATGCAGCAGGGATTCATCAGGTTCCCAACTCTGAAGTGCACGGAATACCTAATACCCTTACTTTCTGGCCATCAAAGGAATGAACAAGCTGAGCCTTCATCCTTCCTGGTGAGAGGAAAATTCAGCCACACTTGTTCTTGGGGGTCAGCTTCTGTCAGGGTTTTGGAGAACTTCCCTTGTTGGAGGCCGTAGCCAGGTGTGGAGGAAACTGCTCTGGCCACTTGTCACTAGGCCAGAGTGCCCGCGTCCCAGCATGAAGGTCCATGCTGTTTTATGTCCATCCTGGACCGCAAGAGTCTTTGGCCAAGAAGTCTGGGGTGTGAAGCAGGCGTACTGAACAGGTGTGCCCCTAAGATACAGCCAAGGCTGGGGCTACTTCCAGAGCCTCCCTAGTCCCCCCTCCCTCACTTTCTGCTCCCAGAAGACACTTCTTTTCCTTTTTCCTGCAAATTCAACTCCATTTAAGCTTCTCCACCTCATCTTGTATTCTCCCTGCTCTCTGCCACTTCTAACACTTGCTGAGGTTCTATCACCTGCCCCGGAGCCTTTGAACCTGCTATTTCTTTCTGTCATCAGTGCTGTTTTCCTTGGTTTAGCTCTGCCCTCCTAATTCTGATCTCATCTCAATATGAGTTTCCAAAGGGCTTCCGTGGTCACTTGATTTTCATAGCCTTCAGTCATTGTCACTTCCTATCAGGCATGCTGTTGGCTTGTCTTTATAAAGGACACTGCCATCTTACTGTTTTAAACTTACTTCTTTGTTACAAGTCAGTCCCAGCAGAATGTAAGCATTTGAGGATAGTCTCATCCTGTCCTGTTCACCACTGTGTCCTTCTCAGTGGCCAGCATTTAGTAGTTGCTCAATAAATACCTGTTGAGTGTGGGGTGGACAAGCGCAGAATGTCTGGCTTCTTGCACGCTAAGTAGAGCTCACTGAAGATTCCTACCTCCCTCCTGCAGAGTCCCTCTGATTGGGGTGGATTGACTAGAGAATAGGGCTGTTTTTATTTCTTTTCTGGATCTCATAGAATACATCTATTTCCAGCTTAATTAAAAAAAAACAAGAGACAATAAAAACGCATTGTTACAGATTGGATGGGTAAAACAATTGGCTTGACAGTAATCTAGGAATTCAATTATAGCAAAACATGCCCATGTAATACCCAGACTTGGGAAAGAAGAGTTGAAGGGGTCCAATAAATCATTGTGTGTAAAAACAGAAGAAACCTTTGTAATCGTCCAGTTACTGCTGATGAGGCCATAAAGAAGGCCTAAGCAGGCTGGGCACCATGCATCGAAAGCTTTAATGTGCAGGCGGTTCTTCGGAACGGGGAGCTGCCTGGGAAAGAGATGAACTATGTGGTTATTTTTCTCAAATGGAAAGCAATCAATCAGGGTGGTGGGAGCTGTTTACTGAAGATCCTTCATGGCCAACCGCACGGTCCCACACATGTTTGGGCAGGAGTCTAAAGGAGCAAGGGTGGGGGGGAGACAAAGATGGCCAAGAAGCGCTCGCAGCCCCACTTGGGCAGAATTCCCTGGTAGACGGCTTCTGGCAGCTCGCCTGCCCCCAACCGGGCCTTCGAACACATCCTCCGGGATCCCCTGCCCGGCGAGCGATGCCGGTCCCCAAGCGCCCCTTCACGCCTCTTTGCGATGGCACCTCCTTCATGCACCAGCTCCTCAGAGAGCCCTCTTGCCTGTCCATGTAATGAACCTGCTGCCACCTCCCCTCCCCCTCCCCCAGTCCCTGGTTGATTTTCTTCAGAGCATTTATCACCATTGGAGAGTGTCTTACCTGAGGGTTTGTTCACACATTATCCGTCCCCGCAGTGTGACGTATACTTCGAGAAGGCCGGGGCTAGCTCACATTGCCAAAGCCCCACATCTGGTACCTGGCACGGCGCCAGGCCCGCTAATGTGTGCGTAGCCCGTGGAGCGGTTCTCTAGCTGACCCAGGGACAGGATGTCCTGCCACCCACCCACTCTTCAAGAAAGTGAGTGTGGAGAGGGCAGTGCAGGGGCGTTAGACACTGCCCAAGGTCTGCAGAAGGACCCGTGGCTTGGGATCATAATTCATTTTTAGTTTTTTAAAGTGCTTATTGTGGACTAAGCCATGTGAATTGACTCCTACTCTCACATACATGTGCACACACACCACACATATGCATAGAGGGGAGTATGCGTGTGCACGTACACCTGTGCATGTAAGCATATGTACATGTAATGTTATCTGTATACACAGGCAATATGATATGTATACATATACTACATATTATTATTGTTTATGATTGCACTAGTCGTTAGTACGAAGCAATACTCATTTCTCTGTAGATGGTAGAAATACATCTATGTATATGGTCCCTGTCTGTGTATCTGCTAGAGTTACCTTTCCTGGCATGTTCCCTGTTGTGGGGGGGAGGGGTCAGGTGACCACCCCAGGTGGCCCGGGAGTTGTGAGTGGAGTCGGCACGTGTCACTTCCACTGCTGGTGTGACATCCACGAGGCCCTCCCTCCCTCCACTGCCTTGAGCAGCAGAGGTGCCGGAACGGGGTCCCACTGGAGAGCAGAGCAGAGCTCCCACCCACCCGCAGACAGCGTGTTGCTTCCTCAGACACAAACCTTTGCTGTTTTAAGCCCCCATATTCAGGAAACCGTTTGTTAGTATGGCATGTAGTTAACAGCCTGGTCCGTCCTGACTTGCAGTTTTTTTGTTTTTTATTTATATAAAAATAAAGTACAAATTTCAAATTCTCATATCACAGCAATTAATGGAATTCTTCCAGGGTGCATGTGTGTGTGTGTGTGTGTGTGTGTGTGTGTGTGTGTGTGTGTGTGTACACACACCATACGAGGCAGGCAGACATGCCTGTGTGTCTATATGCCGGACTCTATCATCACACTCAGTGCTTCTACTTCCTGGTCTTCCAACCCTAACAAGTGGGCACATCTGAGCCCAAGGCAAGGTCCTCATGCACTGAAGGTCTCTGCACTGAGGAACAGCGCTGACTGGGCCCCAAAGTAGATCTTCTGACTCCCCAAAGAGGACCGAACCGCCCACCTAACCATTTCCATCATTTCTCAGTTTCTCCCAGTGATGGGGGTTTTCCATTGTTTTACCTCGGAGCATGGCATCGGAGGTATTTCAGGCGTCTTCATTTCTCCTCAGTAACAGAGCCCTCCTTCATCTTGCATCACACCCTTCTTTTCCTCTGATTCTGTGCATTGCATATATATCCTCGGGCTGTTTTGTTCTTCTAAAGATATGAAACAATTTCCCAGGCCCTGGTCACTTCTCCATGGATGCAGCCTGGCTTTTTCAAAGCACTGTATGAGGGCCACGTGCGTCAGCATTATGTGGGACGTTGGTTGCACACTCAGATTCCTGCCTTGTCCTGCGGACCTCCTGCAGAGTTGGGGCCCCGGTTCTGGGCATGTTGAGGGGTCCCCTCCAGGAGGAGGTCTGCTCCCACCCTGAATTGGACACCATCGAAATGATTGTTAAGCATGCATAGTCCTGGGCCCATCTTTCTTCTCTGTAAGGTAATCATTAGGCAACTGGGGGAAGCAGGGCGAGATGGGACTCGGTATTGAGGAAGAAGCTGAGGTGTTGGAGTGACAGTAAAGATCTGATTTGTCCTCCAGTGTCTTTGACACGGTTGGGTCAGCGGGCAGGTATGCCCTTCCCCTACAGTGGACACCGCTCCTGGGTGTTGGGGTGAGGGCACTCACAATTTCCTTTGGGGGACCACTCTGTGCCCACACTTTGTCTGCGTGGTTTGGGTGGGGCTAATTCCACCCCAGCCACAGAGAGCACACTTGGCCCAGGCCTAGCCAGACAGCTTCTTCCACTTACTGGCCTGTTGAGTGGGCCCTGGGACTTGTGCTCAGCACCCAGGAAAGGCTTCTCTCTTCACCTGGACAGGAGCCAGTGCACTGTGTCACCACCAGGGGAAATTCCCCAGAGTGTAGTCCATGGAGGTGAACATAAACCTGACAGCAGAGGTTGGCCCCCTGTAGCCAGCCTGGTGCTGCGTCGCCGGGTCATGGGAACCAATAATATTCTTGTCTTTAATAAACCCGCCTGTGTTTAGTTTCTGTCACTTACAACCAGAAGGGTCCTGGTAATGCTGGGGCGGCCCCCTCTCCATCCTGGTTCCACAAATGCCTGGGATGCTTGGCCAGGGGCTGTGAGCTGGCAGTGGTTTTGGCAGGAGGTGATGGGCATTCCTGCAGGGCCTGATTCCAGTGACAATCAGGCCAAGCGACTCTCAATGCCAAACTCATCACTGGGGACCGTCACACACAGGTGGTTGTTTTGTCTCAGTGGATGCTGGTACAGGCCCCCTCTGAGCCAATACCAAGAGCCTAGGAGAGACCAATCTGTCTGCCCCATCTGTCGCTTCCCGAGGACACAGGGACTCCTGCTTGGAGGCCTTCATGATGTGCCCAGAGGGCCTGCCGCTCATTTCCTGCTGATCATGCAGACCCTGGCTCCGGCACACAACTTCCTGTCTCCTCCCCTGAGGTGGGGAGGGGGAAGGGAAAGTGCCTACCCAGGTTTTACTTTGTCTCCAGTTTTAAGGATAGGGCAAAGCAAGAATGCTTCAAGGCATTCTAGTTGCAAAAGATAAAACAGGAAAACTTCTCTTCCAAAAAAAGACTGAGTTGTGTGGTTCCAATAGGTTGGGGAGACACTGGTTTAAAAGAAGTCTAATAGGGGCACCTGGGTGGCTCAGCTGGTTAAGGGTCCAACTTTGGCTCAGGTCATGATCTCATGGTTAGTTCAGGACCTGCGTCGGACTCTGTGCTGACAGCTCAGTGCTTGGAAACTGCTTTGGATTCCGTGTCTCCTCCTCTTTCTGCCCCTCCCCTGCTTATGTTCTGTCTCTCAATAACAAATAAGTGTTAAAAAATGTTTAAAAGCAGTCAAGTAGATTTTGCACAACAGGAAGATGCTGAATTGCTAACACACCACGTGCTGTGACCCAAGAAGTGTATGTGACTGCCTTTGTTAATCTCACATGCTCCTAGGACCTCTGTTTGGGGAGCATCTCTTGGGATCTTGTGTTCTGCAGAAGACTCCTGGGGAACGTTTTAAGGAGAAAGGTGCAAGAGTCTTCTCTCTGTCTTTGGCTTGGAAGTTCTGCAGGGTTACTTTGTGGGACTGGACTCCGTGGTATGAGGAAGAGATGCTCATTGTCTACACACTGGTTCATAAGCTTCAGGTTGCCTGTCTGGTTCACCACTCTGTCTCCGGCAGTGACCGCAGCATCTGATGCATGGTGGGCCCTTGAAGCGTTTGCCGGATCAGGGAATGAACAGTGTGTGGTCGAGGCCACATACACCCAGCATGGGGACAAGGTGGAGCCGGAGAGCTTGCTTTCTGCCACCTCTGAAAGTCTTGTATGTGAAAGGAGGGATTATTTGTTCCCCTTGTGGTTTTAGAAAACAGAGCTGGAGTTGGGGCATCTAGCTGGCTCAGTCGGTTGAGTGTCTGACTGTGGCTCAGGTCATGATCTCACGGTTCATGGGTTCAAGACCCGTGTCAGGCTCTGTGCTAACAGCTCGGGGCCTGGAGCCTGCTTCGGATTCTGTGTCTCCCTCTCTCTCTGCCCCTCTCCTCCCCCTCCAAAATAAAAAAAAAAAATACAAACATTAAAAAGAAAAAAAAAAAAAAAGGAAACCAGAGCTGGGGTCCAAGGGTGGAGTTGGCACCGAAGAGGAGTTCAGCCAGGAGGGAGAAAAACATCTCCAGCAGTCGGCAGTAGCTCAGCAAACGGTAGGCTGTCTCCAGAGGCAGGGGCCCCCGTGCGTTACTGCAGATGTACTCACGCCTCAGATGGGGGCTTGCCCTGTGTGGTCTCCAGGGGCAAGTCTCTGCATTGCGTGCGTGAAATAGCGACATGTTCTCCCTGTGTGACTTCCTCAGTGACGAGCCTAGCTGCCTCCAGAAGCTGTTGGCGCTGACCTCCACAGTTCCTGAACTGCCTTCAAATATTTGAGGACATTGGGAATGTTTCTTATTTGCCATGAGAAGCCCTGGGTGTGCTTTCCTTTCATAAATTCAACCTAGATAACAACACAAGAAGGAAATAGAAGACCGGAAAGAAAAGCATGTCTTGCAATTGCAAGGGCTCATTTGTGGAGTGACCTCTCTCTTGGTGAGGTGCATCTTGGGTCAGGGTGTCCGGAAGCACACTCTGAGCAGAGGATCCATGAGAAGGTGCTTCAGTAGGAAAGTGATCCTAGGGAGACTGGCAGGAGCAGGGGGGAGGGGGCTGGGCTGGGGTGGGAAGGGAGGGAAGAGGAACCCTTCCTGACCCCACAGGTGGGCCCCAATTGCAAGGGACCAGACCTGTCAATATCAAGGCCAGGGATGTCACTGGAGAATGCCCTGGGTCTCGGAAGGTGCTCAATGCTTAAGTAACAGGGCTAGAGGATGGGGTGTCTGTAAGGAGCTTTCTAACACTTCAGCCTAAAAGAAGAAAAGCGCCTTTATGTATACACACATACACGTGATTCTTCTGTTAAAATTCCCTACGTAATTATTTTATAAATACTTATATATTACATTTACATAATTTATATATATTCATATATAATATTTCTATATACATACTTATAAATGTGTTTCTATATACATACTTATAAATGTCCCATATCTATATATCCACGTACATACATAAAACACACGCAAAAGATGCAAGTGAGTGTTGTACTTTTCACTCTTCTATAGGCTTGAAATTTTTAAAACAAAATGTTGGGGAGAAAGTGAACCACAATTCCACCTTCCCAAACTAAGCACTGCGTGAGTCCTGTTAATGTTTCAGTCTGTGGTTCTTTCCTCGCAGCTGCGGGCACATGTGTCCAGGCACGTGCTTGCAAGATGCCTCGAGAGTCTCTGTTAGGCTGGGGAGTTGGTTCAGGGATTGAGATGTGGTTTGCACACAGGACCCTGGGCTGCCCAGACCCTCCCCGAGCCCAGGCGCTCATGTCCAGAAGCCCAGGCACAGAGCACCAGTGAGCTGGCGCGGGAGGGTGAGGGAGTCTCCCTTTCGTGCAGGTCCCCTGGAATGCTCAGCTCCCCCGCGAATGACCCGGGCCCCCACGGTCTGGGGAGGCCAATGGCGGCCTGGCCCCTGGCTAGGCAGTATGCATGTAGTAGAGCCCCGCGTCCGCCTGGAGGGGCGGGAGGCCCAGCGCCACCCCTCCCCAGAGGCTGAACACTCAGAGGGAGAGAGAGACACACGTTTCTCACCTTGACGGTAGAAGACACAGAGGGAAGCCAGTGCTGTGAGTTCCCCATCTGAAGAGGCACCCGGCCGTCACTCCTGCACTTAGGTGATTGCTTCCAAATTTCCGGCGGCGTGTCTGTCCTCAGTCCTCGGTCATCCTCCTGGAAGGTGAGGGTGGTGGGGGGTTGAGTGAGGAGTCTTGATGTCATCAAGGCGACAGTGGAACAGGCAGCGTGATATCCGTAACCTCCTTTATCATTATTTTAAGTAATGGACTCATCGAGCAGTTTTAGTTTCACAGAGAAACACGTGGGGAGTGCCAAGGCTCCCCCTGTATGTTCTCCCTCCTGCTCCCCCATTCCTCCCATTGGCAGCTTGCCTGGGAGGGTGCAGGAGGTATGGGCGCTGGGTCGGTGGGGATCCTCTGTCATTAACCGTAAAGCTTGCACTTGGCCTTAGTGTTCATTTTCGGTGTTGTACATCTGCGGACTTCCACAGACGTGCAGTGACTTCCATCCACCATTACAGTGTCACTTGGAGTATTTCCCTTGAGGCTCGCCTGTCCATCTTTCCTCCAGAACCCTTGGGAATCACTGACCAGTTTGCTCGGCAATATACCAGGAACATTTTCTCATGCCATTAAATTTTCCTAAAAAGTGAACTTTTTAAAAGGTATTTGAATTTGACATTCTCCAGTTATTAAATGCATTTAAAGCAAGTCTCTATGTTGGGAAAGTTAGGCCGTTTCCTTTTTTTTTTTTTTTTTTTTCCTCTGCCTCAACTGTGAAATCATTGCAATGAACACAATTTTGCATCACGGTTTCTCACAACAGCACTGTTGACACTTTAGGCAGGATTACTTTTTGCCACGGGAGCTTTTCTGGCTGCTGCAGGATATCTGCCAGCATCCCTGGCCTCCACCCAGCAGATTCCAGCAGCGTCCACCCCCAGCAGTGCCAACAGAAAATGTGTCCTCGCGCCACCAAGTGCACTGATTTACCTCTGTCTTTCTGTGCACATCCGGCTGTTTCAGGGGCTAGGGCCTCATCAGTGGGATTAGTAGTTGGGATTGTTGCAAGACTAATAATGATTTCGGGAGCATGTGCCATACTGCCCTTCCCGGGTTGCTGAGTGGCTCCTGGCTACAGAGTATATCCTCTCTGTTCCCCAGGTCGTGGCTTAGAGGTGGACATGGGGAGAGTCTAACGTCCGAGGGGATGTAGACTGTGCCGATGGACCCTCCCTCCAGGTGCGGGAGGGAGGCTCACAGGAGAAGATCGAGTTCACCTGGGAGTACCTTTGCCAGCAACTGGCCTGAAACCACAGACAGTTGAAGATGTGCCACGCAGTCATCATGACTGCCGGTGGACCTCCCTTCCCCTGTGACCATCACATCCTGCTGCTGATGGGACCCTCGGGGAGGTCAGAGAAATGGGGGGCTTGCTAGTGCCATCCTACAATAGGAAGCGGGCACTGGGTGAGCGGGTCCTGCCAGTCTCCAGTGCCAGGTCCAGCAAACACGAAGATGAGAGTGTGCGGACAGCCTGTGCAGGAAGTTGTTACAGTGAAGCAGAAGAACAGGTCTCCCTGTGGGTGGCCCCCGACTTAACCCAGTGCGGACCCCCAGGCTGCCCTGCCTGGTGAACAGCCCTCTCTAAAGGCCTCCCTCAGGGCCTCCAGGGTGGTCCTGCCTAGCTGGTATTTTCATCCATGAACGTGTGGTTTTGCTCACCGTTAAATCATTTCCATCCTGAGGGAGTTGGTCGCCAGGTAACTGAGAGAGAAGGAAGTCTGGTCCCAACTGAGTGCCCTTTGCTCTCCTCCCCGCTTTGGTCTTCAAGACATTTCTGCAAGTTTGTGCCAGCCCCTCCTTGTCTGGCTGGTTTCTCTTTAAGTTTCCACTGGCCCGTCCTGTTCCTCTGAATCTACAACTTGGTCCACTTTCTTTCTACCAACTGTGAATCTTTTCCTCTGCGAATGAACAAATTCCCCTTTAAGGAACATATTCCGATCTGTTAGAGTCTTGTCTTTCCATGTTGTGTGCAAGGCTCCGTGAATATGCACGAATGTGAATTTTCCTGGCCCACCGTCGCCTGCTGGATAATTTGCTGCCCAGCATTGACAGCACATCTGACTCCTTCCTTTCCTCCTACAGAGGGACGTCCCCCGGGCCCCGGGCCCACCACTTCCATCATAATTCACCGGCTGAAGGGAGGTGGAGGCCACTGAGCCATCTTTGGTTGGGGGTCTGGGAGAGTCAACATGGGCCAGACTCATAGGGCAGAGCGATGGGGACCAACTGCCTCCCTACCCGGCCCACGCCTTCACGTCACCAAATGCCTGGGCCACCAAGCGCCCTCCGTGTGACACAAGGGGGCAGATGCAGCCTGTCTTGTGACTCCAGCTGCAGTTCCCCACCTGGACCCCTGCCCAACCCTGCTCATATCCCCCTTCTCTCCAGGACCTCCTCCTTTGAGCCCTCCCCCACCTGGAGAAGTGTCTTCCCCTGCATGTGAGTGGCCTTCCCTGTCTGGACGGGTCACCTAGTGCTACGCTAAGCCAGGTCCTTGTCTGCTGACTCTTGGAGCTCAGCGGTACTATCCACAGCTACTTGTCAGCTGTGAGGACAAGGGTCCCACCTCTGGCTTCTCAGTAAACCCCAATTGGCCGTTTACATAGTGAATGCTCAATGAGTGTGTTAGTGAATTCATGGGAGAACTGTTTTATCTCCCAGAGGACAGGACAAGCCCCATTGCTATGCTGTGTCCATGTAACGGGCCCATCCGATATCTAACAGGATGAAATACTTACTGTGCCTTGATGGAACAGTGTGTTGGAGATGGACAAGTCTGAGCAAGAGTCGTCATTATACACAGTAGGAAAACGAACCCCTCTGCTGGGCAGGAAAACCGGTTCCTACTTCACATTCTTGTCGACAGACAGGCGTGGGGGCCAGAACAGGGTGCCAGGGTTCCCCGCCTCACCACAATTTCCATGCAACGACTGAGGAGTGGAGAAGAGCTCACTTTGCCAGCAGGGAATTGGGGAACAGTCCAGCTCCTGTGTTCTGGGGCTTCATGAAGCAAAGTGCAAGGAGGAAACCAAGTTGTGGGATGCAGTTGCCTCCACAGCTGCAGTGGTGAATCCCGGAGCTGGGAGAATTAAGATGGAAACTGTTTGGGAGGGTCTGAGTGGCTTAGTCGGTTAAGCATCCGACTTCGGCTCAAGTCATAATCTCGCGGTCCTTGAGTTTGAGCCCAGTGTCGGGCTCTGTGCTGACAGCTGGGAGCCTGGAGCCTGTTTCAGGTTCTGTCTCCCACTCTCTCTGACCCTCCCCCATTCATGCTCTGTCTCTCTCTGTCTCAAAAATAAATAACCATTAAAAAAAAAAATGGAAACCATTTGGCCTGTGGCCTCCGAGCTGGTTTTATGGCCATGTGGGGACCGAGACATGTCCTGGACCCGGCCTGAGCCAGGAGGAAAAACTCTGAGCAAGTTTTGTAAGTTCCAAAACCATGTAAATCCCCATGGTCCCTCCATCAACTTAGTCCCTGCCATACTGCCTGCCCCCGCAGGGTGTGGGATGATGGGTGGGGAGAAGCATGGAGAAGCATCAGTAGAGAGATACCACAAACCTTCACAGCTTCTGCTGAGTGGTCGGAGCTCATTTTTTACTGTTGCAAATAAGCCATGTCCAGACTCCCTGTGGCTCCGTGCTGTACCCCCAAATCCTTAATTGGAGGTGGAAAACCCAGCGGATCTGAAGATGTGGTGCCCTGGGTGTCTGAGGACCACGCTTTGAAAACAAAAGACTTGGTCCCATCAGGACTTTTTCTCTGACACTGGGCATCGTGTGGCTTGAGGAAGGTCAGGGTGCATTAGAAAGAAGCACCTCTCTGCTCACTCCCCCTCCCTGAGACGTCATGGCACAGGCTTGTGGGTAAATGCGATGGCCCAAAGCTGGCCTGGGAGATGGCACCAAGGATGATCATTTGGGGAGTAATATCTCATAGTGTGCAGGGAGTGAAATTTCCATCTGTTCAGTCTGAAAGCAGGAACTATATGGAAACAAGGCACTGCTGTCATAATCCACAGAAGCGTCTCCCATCTCTGGCCACCCTCCCTCCATCCCCGTGACACTGCACTGGCTTCTCTTGAACATCTGGGACTCCAAAGAGTGTTCATATCTAAGCTACCACGAGGAGTAACAGAAGAAGCTAGTTACTCATTTAGAGGATGGTTATCAAGTTGCAGCCTGCCAGGAGTCAGTTTTTATGGCTCACTCCTGATCCCCGAAATGCAGACTTGAAGATGACAGTTTTTTGGGCAGCGCTTGGAGTTCCGTCGCATAGCAATAAAGAAATCTGAGCAGAAAGCACTCTCCTTCCCAAGTAAGCCCCTCTGTCAGCAAAATTTCGCAAGTGCTTTTTCATAAATAAAATAATTCTATGTTCCAGCTGAGAGTGCTGTGCACACCCTCCTTAGTTATGTGTCCACAGCCTGTGTTTTCACTGCTGGGCAGGATCTGCTGATGGGCACTTTATCACTAAGTGTGTTGTCCCTTTGGGAGAAATATAATTTTATCCCAGCGCGTGCCTCATCTCCAAGTCTACTGATCAGTGGTGTTATTATACTTGCAAGAGTCATTTGTAAGCTTTTCAAATGATATGTCAATATGTGTGTGGTTTTTTTTTTTTTTTTTTCCAGATAAAGGAGAGGATACGCTAAAAGCAAAACCCTATATATCTACGGGGGCAGGGAGGGGGGGTGGAGGGCGTCATTCCAACCAAATCGAGTTTATCTTACAAGCACCGTCTATCCGAAAGGCCTGCTGGCTACTTTCTTGTGCATGTTCCAGAAGCAATCCTCACTATTAAATAAGATTGGGAAAGTGGAATTGGAGAACTCAGCGCCCATCACGCTCCTTCTCAGCTGTCAGACCAAGGAAACATGGGTGGAAGATTTCAAGCCTTTGTTTTCTCATCTGTGAGAAGGGGGCAGTGCTGAAGCTTAGTTCTTGAAATGGTTGTGGAGATTCAGGGCCATGATGAAGGATGAGAGGCACAGAGTGCCGTTCCGGGTTCTCGGTACATCAGGAATATCTCTGTGATAGTCTCTGCTCTTGTGTTTCTTGTTCACTATGAGTTTGGCAAATCTCTCAGTATTTCAGGGGTGGTTGGTGTTTGAGACCACTCCTTCTTACCTTTACTGGTGATCTTAAACCAGTTTGGGGCAGAGATAGCATCAGTATCCCTTTCCCCCCCTCAAAATCCTGCAGTTTGTTAAACACATTTGCCTGGAATTCATGCATCGCGTGCTCAGAGCTGACAGCATTGTAGTATCCCAGAGAGCTGTGTGTGAGTGTGTGTGCACACACATACACCGGGATGTTCTCACGAGCCTCCCATAGAAGGATGAACTCCTACTCAGGGGACAGAGAAGCCTGCCTTGGGCTGACTCTCACATACCAGTCAAATCTGGGTCCCAGAAGACTAAGGGGTCCTGCCATCATCTCCACCAGTCTCCAGATCTTGAACCTGAATGAAGGTCGTCCAGTTTCATGACACGCAGGCCAGATGGAGGATGGTCTTGATGATGGCTGGTGGCATATTTGTGGAGCCCCAAAGAGGCAGGTGTGACCATCACACAAGTGTTCTGAACACAGAGTGTGTCACCTTCAGCCAGCGTGGCTCCTGTCCTCACAAAGTGAGCTGCCACCTTTCTGCTGGTGGCTGGGGATGGGGGTGTGGGTGTGGATGGGGATAGCACACGGCAGTGAGCTCCTCACTTGGTTGTCGTCTCCCCAGGGCTGCCATGAGGATGCTCTTCCCACAGGTGAGTTCGTGTGGGCCCCTTCTTCACTCGTTTGTCTCAGCTGTCACCAGACTAGCTGGGCCGGTGGGGTCGGGGTGGGGTGGCGAACAGAAAACAATTCTCTTTCCACCAGTGAAACACAACATACAAGCCTATTTTTCTGTTGCAAAACCTTGTATCCAGTACTTCTAAAGAACTGAATCTAGTACAGGGAATGTGCCCCGGAGTTGCCAGTTACCTTGCAAACCACCACAGTGCTCTATGGTTTTCAGGGTGTGTGCGGGTCAAGCTCAGTCCCTATCAAATGACTATGAAACTGAGGTGCTGGGGGCTTCTCTGCCCAGCTAGAAAAGACTGGCAATCTCTTACTGTTTCTGATGCAGTGCCTCTCATCTTCCAAATCTGCGATTCTCCACAGGAGGTGAGGCCTCCTCTTCAACCAGGAGACATCTGGTAACATCTGGAGACATTTTTGCTGGTCACCACTGAGAGGAAGGGGTCCTCCTGGCCTCATGTGGGCAGAGACCAGGGAGGCCGCTGAGCACCCTCCTATGCACGGGACGCCCCGTAGCAAAGGTTACCCAGCCCCACATGGCAACACTTCAAGGGTTGGAAAGTCCTGGCCTGAGTTTAAAATCGAAAGGGCGAGTTGGGCACCTGGGGGGTTCAGTCGGCCAAGTGTCCGTCTCTTGGTTTCAGCTCAGGCGTGATCTCACAGTTCATGGGATGGAGCCCACGTCAGGCTCTGTGCTGATAGATGGGATCCTGCTTGGGATTCTCTGTCTCCCTTTCTCTCCGTCCCTCCCTGACTTTCTCTCCCTCCCTCCCTCTCTCTCTCTCTCTCTTTTTCTCTCTTACAAGAGTAAATAAATAAGCATTAAAAAAATAGAATACATAAGATAATCAGGAAATCAACTCCCAGCTGGATGTTTTGCGATGTTAAGAGATGATAACTTTCAGTGCAGTATAGTCTTGAGATTGCATGTAAAGGAGCCTCTATCTTTTGGAGATACATTTTCACATATCTATAGATGAAATGATAGTTTGAGTTCTCTTTCAAAATAATTCGAAGGAGGAGTGTTTGTGGATGTGGAAGGAATCAAATTGGCATGAGTTAGTAATTGTCGATCCCCGTTGATGGATGCATGGGGCTCATTATTCTGTTCTCTCTATTTCTGTCTAAGGTTGGAATTTTTCATAAAACAACGTTTTCAAAAACAGTGCCCAAACCCGCAGAGTTCCACCCGCCAAATTCTGTTAGCATAACTAATGGCATCTAATGCCACGGGACTTCATACACCTTCCCCTTGTAGCATCCCACAACATGGTGGTGGGCCCTTGACGGTTTGCCCGGGGGAGCCTGAGACTCAGAGATGAAGCAATTGCCTGGGGACATGAGTAATTTAGCAGGGGGGTGGGGAGGCAGGAATTCAAGCTCAGGTCCTTCTGACCCCGAGTCGTGGGTGTCTTCTGCCCTGCCCCACTGGTGTCCAGCCCTGTGCAGAATGCCGGTGCTGGAGAACAAGGTTGCAAGGAGTGTATGTGCTCTGCAGGTGCACATGCTAATCAGCCCCCTTCCAAATGTGCACACAGCTCTCTGTGTCAGCTGCTGTTTGGACAGCTGAATCTCTAAGGAACCACAACGTAATGCCTGATTCCTACCCTGGGAGTTAGAAAGTAACCCCAGGTTGGAAATGTAAATATTTTCCCCATGGGCAAGAACAGTTTTTAGCTGATTATAAATGGAAAAGACTGGCAGCTGTCAATATTGATGGTTATTCCTTGAAAAATGATTTCAAGGTACTGCTAATCAATTGTCTCTCAGAATGAAGAATGGAGCACACAGATCTCTGGGAACCTCAACATGTATTTATAAGCACATGCTTTATCGAACACACAGGAAAAATGAGCCAAACCTTTGGCATTATGATGAGTTATTCAGAGTAAATACAACAATGATTAGCGTCTATACTGGACTTCAAATTTACAAAATTCCTTTAAAAAATGGCTGTTGCTGCTGTTTTGTGTTTCTGTTATTTAGTGTTCTCCTCGCTACACTGAAGCATGCTGCTTGGCACTGAGCTGAAGACTTCACAAGGGCCGGGATTGTTTCTTTCTTACTCGGTAAATAAGTAGCTTTCCACTTGGCTAAAAATACCTGGATGATTTAGGCACTGGCTAACAACGTTTGCCTTGCCGTGTCTTCCTAAAACTGACGTTGGCGTGCAAGGTGCAGGGGAATTTGTGTTTTACTGTGAAGACTGTGGGTTCTTCTTCCTCAGACCCTTTGCTGGGGACTGGGGTCTAGAGGCGTGGCAGGCAGAGTAAGATGACCTCCCGGAACTCATGTCCCTGGAATTCCCTTCCCTCTAGTGTGGACGTGATCTGTGGCGTGCTTTCAGCCACCGAATGTGGTGAAGATTGGAATGTCATTTCTGGTATTGCTGGTATTACTCTCCCATTCCGCGCCAGGATTGGCTGTATCCATCCTGAACCATGGAAGGTGAGGGTTGAAGAATCACAAGACCTCACGCAGGAGCCTACTCCTGATTCCAGGACTCATTTCTTAATTTATAACCCGGGAATTTTTAAAAACAAGAATAAATGAGTACTGTTTCACTGTTGCATTAAAAGACGCAGAAGAAACTGTGTGTCATGAGTCAGTGTCATGCCTCCTGCCCCAGGAGCAGACTCACAGTGAAGCCTCCAAAGTATCATGAGCTTACGGTGAAGCTGATAGCACAGTCCTCCACATCAAGGCACCGCAGACCTGTGAACGTGAGGCCAACCAAGAGGCAAACGGGATATTCACGGAGAGCTGCAGACACATCACACACTCTCTGAATTGACTCACCCAATGTACGTAGAGGTGGGATGCTCTGCGTGGTGTCATCCTTGCCCACAGAGGGCACGGAGGTAAAGGTCCTTCTGGGCAGCTGGCGTCCTCCCTGGGACGGTGCCCTCCACACCTGACATTCAGTCTTTCATTTGATGCACTTATTGGGCACCACCTGCATGCCATATGTGACATAGATGCTGAGAGGAAATCAGTGAACAGATCATTTCCTCCCTTCCTAAGAGGGGACGGCGGCTGAACTTGTTCTGCTCCAGGATGCAGAGGGCTTCCATCCTGTAAATTCACTCCACACATTCTAGTACTCACCGCACTAGACGCCTTTACCACAATTAACGATGTTGGCCATTCCTCCTTTTCCAAACACCTGTCCCCTTGGAACTGTGAGAATGAAATGACCCATGTGGGAATCCAGTGGCCAATATGGAGAAGTTTTTGCAAGTTAGTGGGAATACAGATCAGGAACAGGCTATGGTCTGATTTGTTCTTGGTTAAGACACTCTGGCTTCATTGTGGGGGCTCATGAGAGAGAGAGGAGGTCCTTCTGACTGACTTCCAGATGGGAGACATGGGAAGTTCTCCTCACTGTCTTCTGGATGAGAGAGTGGTGGTTCTCCAGACCGACTTCCGGATGAGAGAGAGGGGAGGTTCTCCTGACTGACTTCTGGACAAGAGAGGAGGGTTCTCATGTATGAGAGAGAGGGTAGGTTCTGCTGACTGAGTTTTGGACGAGAGAGGGAAGGTTCTCCTGACTGACTTCTGGACCAGAGAGTGGAGTTGCTTGAATGAGAGAGAGGGGGTCTTCTCCTGACTGACTCTGGACAAGAGAAAGGAGGTTCTCCTGACGGAATTCTGGACCAGAGAGTGGATGTTCTCTTGAAAGAAGAGAGGGGAGGTCTCCAGTCTGACTTCCAGGCAAGAGAGGGGAGGTTCTCCTGACCAACTTCCAGATGAGAGAGAAGGGGGTGGGGGTGGGGTCCTCCTGCCTGAATTCTGGACCAGAGAGTGGAGGGTCTGCTCACTCACCTCTGGACAAGAGTGAGGAGAAGGTTCTCCTGACTGATTTCTGGCCCAGACCAGGGGAAGTTCTCCTGTCTTATTTCTTGACAAGGAAGAGGGGAATATCTCCTGACTTCCGGACCAGAGAGGGGAGGTTCTTGAATACGTGAGAGGGGAGTTTCTCCTGAGTGACTCCCGGATAAGAGAGAGGGGATGTTCTGGTGACTGATTTCTGGATGAGAGAGGGGAGGTTCTCCTGACTGACATCTGGACGCGACAGGGGAGTTTCCCCTGACTGACTTCTTGACGAGAGAAGGGAGGTTCTCCTGACTGACTTCTGGACCAAAGAGTGGAGGTTGTACTGACCGACTTCCGGATGAGACAGAAGGGAGGTTCTCTTGACTGACTTCTGGACGAGAGAGGGTAGGTTGTCCTAACTGACTTTTACACGAGAGAGTGGGCAGGTTTTCCTGACGTCTGGACCAGAGAGTGGAGGTTGTTGAATGAGAGAGATGGGAGGTTCTCTTGACTGACTTCTGGACCAGAGAGTGGAGGTTCTTGAGTTAGAGACATGGGAGGTTCTGTTGACTGACATTTGGACAAGAGAGTGGACGTTCTCATGAATGACAGAGAAGGGAGGTTCTGCTGACTGACTTCTGGGTTAGAAAGAGGAGAGGTTCTTCCTGACTGATGTCTGGACCAGAGAGGTGAGGTTCTTGAACGAGAGAGAGGGGAGGTTTTCCTGACCGACTTCCACATAACAGAGAGTGGAGGTTCTCCTGACTGATTTCTGGACGAGACAGAGGGGAGGTTCTCCTGAGTGACTTCTGGACCATAGAATTGAGGTGCTCCTGATCAACTTCCAGATGAGGGAAAGGGGAGGTTCTCCTGACTGACTTCTGGATGAGAAGGAGGGGAGGTTTTCCTGACTGACGTCTGGATAAGAGAGGGGAAGTTCTCCTGACTGACTTCTGAACCAGAGAGGGGAGGTTCCTCTGACTGACTTCTGAACCAGAGAGAGGAGGTTCTTGAACAAGAGAGAGGGGAGGATCTCTGAATGACTTCCGAAAGAGAGAGAGTGGAGGTGCTCCTTCCTGACTGGTGGACAAGAGAAGGCAGGTTATGCTGACCGAATTCTGGAAGAGAGAGAGGGGAGGTTGTCCTGATTGAGTTCTGGACGAGAGCCTGGAGGTTCTCCTGACTGACTTCTGGAACAGAGAGCAGAGGTCCTCTTGCAGGAGAGAGAGGGGTGATGCTCAGGACTGACTTCCAGGCGAGAGAGGGGGAGATTCTGTTGACAGATTTCTGGACTAGACACGGGAGGTTCTCCTGCCTTACTTCTGGGTGAGAGAGAGGGGTGTTTCTCCTGAATGACTTCTGGACCAGAGAGGGGAGGTTCTTGAGCGAGAGGGTGGGGAGGCTCTCTGAATGACTTCCCGACAAGAGCCAGGGGAGGTTCTCCTGACTGACTTCTGGACCAGAGATGAGAGGTTCTCCTGACCAACATCCAGATGAGAGACAGGGGACTTTCCCCTGACTGACTTCTGTCCTGACTGACTTCTGGACGAGAGAGGGGAGGTTTTCCTGCCTGACTTCTGGACGAGAGAGGGGAGGTTTTCCTGACTAATTTCTGGACGAGAGAGTGGAGGTTCTGCTGACTGACTTCCGGATGAGAGATGGGGTAGCTTCTCCTGACTGACTTCTGGATGAGAGAGAGGAGGTTCTCCTGATTGCCTTTCGGACTAGAGCGAGGGGAGGTTTTCCTGAATGTTTCCTCGACGAGAGAGGCTAGGTTCTCCTGAGTGACTTCTGGACCAGAGAGCGGAGGTTCTGCTGATCGACTTCCGGATGCGAGAGATGGGAAGTTCTCCGGACTGACTTCTGGATGAGAGAGGGGAGGTTCTCCTACGTGACTTTTGGATTAGAGACCTGAGGTTCTCCTGACTGACTTCTGCATGAGAGAGGGGAGGTTCTCCTGACTGAATTCTGGACCACAGAGTGGAGGTTCTCTTACAGGAGAGAGAAGGGTGATTCTCATGACTGATATCCAGATGAGATTGAGGTGAGTTTCTCCTGAATGATTTCTGTACCAGACAGATGAGGTTCTCCTGTCTTACTTCTGGACGAGAGAGAGGGGAGGTTCTCCTGAATGACTTCTCGACCAGAGAGTGGAGGTTCTTGAAAGAGAGAGGGGGGAGGTTGTCTGACTGCCTTCTGGACAAGCGAGGGGAGGTTCTCCTGGCAGACTTCCAGATGAGAGAGAGGGAGGTTCTCCTGACTGACATCTGGACCAGAGAGTGGAGGTTCTTTTGCCCGACTTCCGGACGAGAGAGTGGGTAGGTCCTCTGACTGATTTCTTCACCTGAGAGGGGAGGTTCCCCTGACTGACTTCTGGATGAGAGAGAGGGGAGGTTTTCCTGACTGACTTCTGGACAAGAGACAGGAGGTTCTCCTGACTGACTTCTGAATGAGAAAGGGGAGGTTCCCCTGACTGACTTCCGGACCGGAGAGTGGATTTTCTGCTGATCGACCTCCGGATGAGAGAGAGGGGAGATTCTCCTGACTGACTTCCAGGCGAGAGATAGGGGAGGTCCTCCTGACTGATTTCTGGACCAGACAGGGGAGGTTCTCCTGTCTTACTTTTCAATGGGAGAGAGGGGAGGTTCTCCTGACTGACTTCTGGACAAGAGAGGGGAGTTTCTGCCCACCGACTTCCGGATGAGAGAGAGGGGGGGTTCTACTGACAGACTTCTGGATGAGAGGGGGGAAGGTTGTCCTGACTGACTTCTGGACGAGAGAGTGGAGGTTCTTCTGACTGATTTCTTGACCAGAGAGTGTATGTTCTGCTGATTGACTTCTGGATGAGAGAGAGGGGAGGTTCTCTTGACTGACTTCTGGACCAGAGAGGGTAGGTTCTCCTGACTGACTTTTGGACGAGATAGAAGGGAGGTTTCCCTGACTGACTTCAGGACTAAAAAGTGGATATTCTTGAATGAGAGAGAGGGGAGGATCTCCTGACTGACTTCCGGACGAGGGAAGGAGAGGAGGGCTCCTGACTGAATTCTGGACCAGAGAGTGGAGGTTCTGCTGATCGACTTCTGGACAAGAGAGCGGGATGGTTCTCCTGACCGACTTCTGGACGATACAGGGGAGGTCTCCTGTCTTACTTTGGGAAGAGAGAGAGGGGAGGTTCTCCTTATTCACTTCTAGACCAGAGAGGGGGGGTTCTGCTGACTGAATTCTGGACCAGAGTGTGGAGGTTCTCTTGAAGGAGAGAGGGGGGAGGTTCTCATGACTGACTTCAGGCAAGAGAGAGGAGAGGTGCTCCTGACTGTTTTCTGGAGCAGACAGGGGGAGTTTCCCCTGTTGTAACTTCTGGACAAGAGGAGAGGTTCTCCTCACTGACTTCTGGACCAGAGAGGGGAGTTTGCTGAACAAGAGAGAGGGGAGTTTCTCCTGATTGACTTCTGACCAGAGAGGGGAGACATTCCTGACCAACTTCCAGATGAGAGAGAGGGAGGGTTCTCCTGACTGACTTCTGGGCAAGAGAGAGAGGTTTTCCTGCCTGACTTCTGGATGAGAGATGGGAGGTTCTCCTGAATGACTTCTGAACGAGAGAGGGGAAGTTCTGCTGACTGACTTCTGGACCAGAGACTGGAGGTTCTGGTGACCAACTTCCCGATGACAGAGAGGGGAGATTCTCCTGGCTGACATCTGGACCAGAGACCGGAGGTTCTGCTGACCGACTTCCGGATGAGAGACAGGGGATGTTCCCCTGATTGACAAGATTCTCTCTGGATGAGAGAATGGAGGTTCTCCTGACTGACTTCTGGACCACAGTGTGGAGGCTCTCTTGGAGGAGAGACAGGGGTGATTCTCCTGACTGACTTCCAGGCGAGAGAGAGGGGAGGTTCTCCTGACTGATTTCTTGACCAGACAGGGGAGGTTCTCCTGTCTTACTTCTGGACAAGAGAGAGGAGAGGTTCTCCTGAATGACTTCTAGACCAGAGAGGGGAGGTTCTTGAATGAGAGAGAGAGGGGAGGTTCTCCTGAATGACTTCCCAACGAGAGAGAGGGGAGGTTCTCTAACTGACTTCTGGATGAGAGAGGGGAGGGTCTGCTGACTGACTTCCGGACGAGAGAGGGGAGGTTCTCCTGACTGACTTCTGGATGAGAGAGGGGAGGTTCTCCTGAGTGACTTATGGACGAGAGACTGGAGCTTCTCCTGACTGACTTGTGGACCAGAGATGGGATGTTCTGCTGACCAACTTGCGGATGAGAGAGTGGGGAGGTTCTCCTGAGTGAATTCTGGACGACAGAGGGAGGTTTTCCTGACTGACTTCTGGACCAGAGAGTACAGGTTCTGCTGACAGTCTTCCAGATGAGAGAGAGGGAATATTCTCCTGACTGATTTCTGGACCAGAGCCGGGATATTCTGCTGTCTTAATTCTGGACAGAGAGATGGGAGGGTTTCCTGACTGACTTCTGGATGAGAGAGGGGAGGTTCTCCTGATCGACTTCCAGATGTGAGAGAGCGGAGGTGGTCCTGAATGACTTCTGGATGAGAGAGGGGAGTTTCTCCTGACTGACTTTTGGATGAGAGAGAGGGGAGGTTTTCCTTACTGACTTCTGGACCAGAGAGAGGAGGGTCTTGAACAAGAGGGAGGGGAGGTTCTCCTGACTGACTTCTGGATGAGAGAGGGGAGGTTCTGCTGACCGACTTCTGGATGAGGGGGGGAGGGTTTCTGGCAGGAGACAGAGGGGTGATTCTCATGACTGACTTCCAGGCGAGAGAGGCGGGAGGTTCTCTTGACTGATTTCTGGACCAGACAGGGGAGGTTCTCCTGTCTTACTTCTGGACGAGAGGGAACGGAGCTTCTTCTGAATGAATTCTGGACCAGAGATGGGAGGTTCTCCTGACCAACTTCCAGATGAGAGAGAGAGGGAAGGTTCTCCAGACTGACTTCTGGACAAGAGAGAGTGGAGGTTTTCCTGCCTGTCTTCTGGGCGAGAGATGGGAGATTCTCCTGACTGACATCTGGACCACAGAGTTGAGGTTCTGCTGACTGACTTGTGGATGAGAGAGAGGGGAGATTCTCCTGACTGACTTCTGGATGAGAGAGGGGAGGTTTTCCTGACTGACTCTTGGACGGGAGCGAGTGGAGGGTTTCCTGACTGGCTTCTGAACCAGAGAGTGGAGGTTCTTGAATGAGAGAGACTGGAGGTTCTCCTGAAAGATTTCTGGACGAGAGAGGGGAGGTTCTGCTGACTGACTTCTGGATGGGAGAAGGGAAGTTCTCCTGAGTGACTTCTGGGTGAGAGACTGGAGTTTCTCCTGACTGACTTCCGGACCAGAGAGTGGACGATCTTGATTGAGTGAGAGAGATGGGAGTTTCTCTTGACTGACTTCTGGACAAGAGAGTGGAAGTTCTCATGAATGACAGAGAAGGGAGGTTTTGCTGACTGACTTCTGGACAACAGAGAGGAGAGGTTCTCCTGACTGACTTCTGGACCAGAGAGGGAGGGGAGGTTCTTGAACAAGAGAGAGGGGAGGTTTTCCTGACTGGCTTCTGGATGAGAGAGAGGGGAGGTTCTCCTGGCTGACTTCTGGACCAGAGAGGGGATGTTCTCCTGACTGACTTTTGGACGAGAAAGAGAGAAGGTTTTCCTGAGTGACTTCTGGACCAGAGAGTGGAGGTTCTTTTATGAGAGAGAGGGGAGGTTCTCCTGATCGGCTTCTGGATGAGTGAGGGGAGATTCTCCTGACTGAATTCTGGACCAGAGTGGAGGTTCTCTTTAAGGAGAGAGAGGGGAGAATCTCCTGACTGGTTTCCAGGCGCGAGAGAGGGGAGGTTCTACTGACCAACCTCCAGATGCCAGAGAAAGTTGTTTCTCCTGACTGACTTCTGGACCAGAGAGCGGAGATTCTGCTGACCGACATCCGGATGAGAGGGGAGGTTCCCCGACTGATTTCTGGACGATAGAGGGGACGTTCTCCTGACTGACTTTGGAAGAGAGAGGGGGGGGGGTTTCCTGACAGACTTCTGGACCAGAGGTCAGCGGTTCTTGAATGAGGCTGACGGGAGGTTCTCCTGACCGAATTCTGGACCAGAGATGGAGGTTCTCTTGAGGGAGAGAGAGGGGAGATCATCCTGACTGGCTTCTAGGTGAGAGAGAGGGCGAGGTTCTCCTGACTGACTTCTGGACCAGAGATGGAGGTTCTGCTGACCGACATCCGGATGAGAAAGAGGGGAGGTTCCCCGACTGATTTCTGGACGATAGAGGGGATGTTCTCCTGACTGACTTTGGAAGAGAGAGGGGGAGGTTTTCCTGACGGACTTCTGGACCAGAGATCAGCGGTTCTTGAATGAGGCTGAGGGGAGGTTCTCCTGACCGAATTCTGGACCATACATGGAGGTTCTCTTGAAGGAGAGAGAGGGGAGATCACCCTGACTGACTTCAAGGTGAGAGAGAAGAGGGGAGGTTCTCCTGACTGACTTCTGGACCAGAGATGGAGGTTCTGCTGACCGACTTCTGGACGAGAGAGTTGGTAGGTCCTCTGTCTGATTTCTGGACCTGAGAGGGGAGGTTCCCCTGACTGACTTATGGATGAGAGAGAGGGGAGGTTTTCCTGACTGACTTCTGGACAAGAGACAGGAAGTTCTCCTGACTGACTTCTGAACGAGAGACGGGAGGTTCTCCTGACTGACTTCTGGATGGGAGAAGGGAAGTTCTCCTGAGTGACTTCTGGGTGAGAGACTGGAGTTTCTCCTGACTGACTTCCGGACCAGAGAGTGGACGATCTTCATTGAGTGAGAGAGATGGGAGTTTCTCTTGACTGACTTCTGGACAAGAGAGTGGAAGTTCTCATGAATGACAGAGAAGGGAGGTTTTGCTGACTGACTTTGGGACAACAGAGAGGAGAGGTTCTCCTGACTGACTTCTGGACCAGAGAGGGAGGGGAGGTTCTTGAACAAGAGAGAGGGGAGGTTTCCTGACTGGCTTCTGGATGAGAGAGAGGGGAGGTTCTCCTGGCTGACTTCTGGACCAGAGAGGGGATGTTCTCCTGACTGACTTTTGGACGAGAAAGAGAGAAGGTTTTCCTGAGTGACTTCTGGACCAGAGAGTGGAGGTTCTTTTATGAGAGAGAGGGGAGGTTCTCCTGATCGGCTTCTGGATGAGTGAGGGGAGATTCTCCTGACTGAATTCTGGACCAGAGTGGAGGTTCTCTTTAAGGAGAGAGAGGGGAGAATCTCCTGACTGGTTTCCAGGCGCGAGAGAGGGGAGGTTCTACTGACCAACCTCCAGATGCCAGAGAAAGTTGTTTCTCCTGACTGACTTCTGGACCAGAGAGCGGAGATTCTGCTGACCGACATCCGGATGAGAGGGGAGGTTCCCCGACTGATTTCTGGACGATAGAGGGGACGTTCTCCTGACTGACTTTGGAAGAGAGAGGGGGGGGGTTTTCCTGACAGACTTCTGGACCAGAGGTCAGCGGTTCTTGAATGAGGCTGACGGGAGGTTCTCCTGACCGAATTCTGGACCAGAGATGGAGGTTCTCTTGAGGGAGAGAGAGGGGAGATCATCCTGACTGGCTTCTAGGTGAGAGAGAGGGGGAGGTTCTCCTGACTGACTTCTGGACCAGAGATGGAGGTTCTGCTGACCGACATCCGGATGAGAAAGAGGGGAGGTTCCCCGACTGATTTCTGGACGATAGAGGGGATGTTCTCCTGACTGACTTTGGAAGAGAGAGGGGGAGGTTTTCCTGACGGACTTCTGGACCAGAGATCAGCGGTTCTTGAATGAGGCTGAGGGGAGGTTCTCCTGACCGAATTCTGGACCATACATGGAGGTTCTCTTGAAGGAGAGAGAGGGGAGATCACCCTGACTGACTTCAAGGTGAGAGAGAAGAGGGGAGGTTCTCCTGACTGACTTCTGGACCAGAGATGGAGGTTCTGCTGACCGACTTCTGGACGAGAGAGTTGGTAGGTCCTCTGTCTGATTTCTGGACCTGAGAGGGGAGGTTCCCCTGACTGACTTATGGATGAGAGAGAGGGGAGGTTTTCCTGACTGACTTCTGGACAAGAGACAGGAAGTTCTCCTGACTGACTTCTGAACGAGAGACGGGAGGTTCTCCTGACTGACTTCTGGATGGGAGAAGGGAAGTTCTCCTGAGTGACTTCTGGGTGAGAGACTGGAGTTTCTCCTGACTGACTTCCGGACCAGAGAGTGGACGATCTTCATTGAGTGAGAGAGATGGGAGTTTCTCTTGACTGACTTCTGGACAAGAGAGTGGAAGTTCTCATGAATGACAGAGAAGGGAGGTTTTGCTGACTGACTTTGGGACAACAGAGAGGAGAGGTTCTCCTGACTGACTTCTGGACCAGAGAGGGAGGGGAGGTTCTTGAACAAGAGAGAGGGGAGGTTTCCTGACTGGCTTCTGGATGAGAGAGAGGGGAGGTTCTCCTGGCTGACTTCTGGACCAGAGAGGGGATGTTCTCCTGACTGACTTTTGGACGAGAAAGAGAGGTTTTCCTGAGTGACTTCTGGACCAGAGAGTGGAGGTTCTTTTATGAGAGAGAGGGGAGGTTCTCCTGATCGGCTTCTGGATGAGTGAGGGGAGGTTCTCCTGACTGAATCCTGGACCAGAGTGGAGGTTCTCTTTAAGGAGAGAGAGGGGAGAATCTCCTGACTGATTTCCAGGCGCGAGAGAGGGGAGGTTCTACTGACCAACCTCCAGATGCCAGAGAAAGTTGTTTCTCCTGACTGACTTCTGGACCAGAGAGCGGAGGTTCTGCTGACCGACATCCGGATGAGAGAGAGGGGAGGTTCCCCGACTGATTTCTGGACGATAGAGGGGACGTTCTCCTGAGTGACTTTGGAAGAGAGAGGGGGAGGTTTTCCTGACGGACTTCTGGACCAGAGATCAGTGGTTCTTGAATGAGGCTGAGGGGAGGTTCTCCTGACCGAATTCTGGACCAGAGATGGAGGTTCTCTTGAAGGAGAGAGAGGGGAGATCACCCTGACTGACTTCAAGGTGAGAGAGAAGAGGGGAGGTTCTCCTGGCTGACTTCTGGACCAGTAATGGAGGTTCTGCTGACCATCTTCTAGACGAGAGAGAGGGGAGGTTCTCCTGACTGGCTTCTGGACCAGAGATTGGACGTTCTGCTGATAGACATCCGGATGAGAGAGTGGAGGTTCTCTTGACTGATTTCTGGACAACAGAGGAGAGGTTCTTCTGACTGACTTTTGGACTAGAGAGATGGGAAGTTTACCTGACTGACTTCTGAACCATAGATTGGAGGTTCTTGAATGAGAGACAGGGGAGGTTCTCCTGACTGACTTCTGGATGAGATAGGGGAGGTTCTCCTGTCTTACTTCTGGACGAGAGGGAGGGGAGCTTCTTCTGAATGAATTCTGGACCAGAGATGGGAGGTTCTCCTGACCAACTTCCAGATGAGAGAGAGAGGGAAGGTTCTCCAGACTGACTTCTGGACAAGAGAGAGTGGAGGTTTTCCTGCCTGACTTCTGGGCGAGAGATGGGAGATTCTCCTGACTGACATCTGGACCACAGAGTGGAGGTTCTGCTGACTGACTTCTGGATGAGAGAGAGGGGAGATTCTCTTGACTGACTTCTGGATGAGAGAGGGGAGGTTTTCCTGACTGACTTTTGGACGGGAGCGCGCAGAGGTTTTCCTGACTGGCTTCTCAACCAGAGAGTGGAGGTTCTTGAATGAGAGAGACTGGAGGTTCTCCTGAATGATTTCTGGACGAGTGAGGGGAGGTTCTGCTGACCACAGTCTGGATGAGAGAGAGGGGAGGTTATACTGACTGACTTCTGGACGATAGAGGGGACGTTCTCCTGACTGACTTTGGAAGAGAGAGGGGGAGGTTTTCCTGACGGACTTCTGTACGAGAGATCAGCGGTTCTTGAATGAGAATGAGGGGAGGTTCTCCTGACCAAATTCTGGAACAGAGATGGAGGTTCTCTTGAAAGAGAGAGAGGGGAGATCACCCTGACTGACTTCTAGGTGAGAGAAGAGGGGAGGTTCTCCTGACTGACTTCTGGACCAGAGATGGAGTTCTGCTTACCGACTTCCGGACGAGAGAGAGGGGAGGTTCTCCTGACTGACTTCTGAACCAGAGAGTGGACGTTCTGCTGACCGACGTCCAGATGAGAGAGTGGAGGTTCTCTTGACTGATTTCTGGACAACAGAGGAGGGGTTCTTCTGACTGACTTTTGGACGAGAGAGTCCAGATGAGAGAGTGGAGGTTCTCTTGACTGATTTCTGGACAAGAGAGGGGGGGTTCTTCTGACTGACTTTTGGACGAGAGAGATGGGAAGTTTACCTGACTGACTTCTGAACCATAGAGTGGAGGTTCTTGAATGAAAGACAATGGAGGTTCTCCTGACTGACTTCTGGATGAGAGATCGGAGGTTCTTCTGACTGTCTTCCGGAGCAGAGAATGGATTTTCTGCTGACCAACTTCTGGATGACAGAGAGGGGAGGTTCTCCTGTCTGAATTCTGCACCAGAGAGTGGAGGTTCTCCTGACTGACTTCTGGACGGGAGAGAGGGGAGGTTCGGTTGAGTGACTTCTGGACCAGAGAGGGGAGGTTGTTGAAGAGAGAGAGGAGATATTCTTCTGAATGACTTCCAGATGAGAGAGAGGTGAGGTCTCCTGACAGAATTCTGGACCAGAGAGTGGAGGTTCTCTTGATGGAAAGAGAGGGGCGATTCTCCTGACTGACTTCAGGCAAGAGAGAGGGGAGGTACTCCTGACTGATTTCCAGAGCAGTTAGGGGAGGTTCCCCTGTCTTAAGTTTGGACAAGAGAGAAGGGAGGTTCTCCACACTGAATTCTGTACCACAGAGGGGAGGTTCTTGAGCAAGAGAAAGTGTAAGTAGTCCTGAATGACTTCTGGAGAGAGAGAGGTGAGATTCTCCTGACTGACTTCTGGACGAGAGAGGGGAGCTTCTCCTGACTGACTTCTGGATGTGACAGAGGGGAGGTGGTCCTGAATGACTTCTGGATGAGAGAGGGGAGTTTCTCCTGACTGACTTTTGCATGAGAGCGAGGGAGATTTTCCTTACTGACTTCTGGACCAGAGAGAGGAGTTTCTTGAACAAGAGAGAGGGGAGGTTCTCTGAATGAATTCTGGATGAGAGAGAGGGGAGGTTCTCCTCACTGGCTTCTGGATCAGAGAGGGGAGGTTCTGCTGACCGACTTCTGGATGAGAGAGGGGAGGTTCTCTTGCAGGATAGAGAGGGGAGGTTCTCATGACTGATTTTCAGGCGAGAGAGAGGGGAGGTTCTCTTGGCTGATTTCTGGACCAGACACGAGAGGTTCTCCTGTCTAACTTCTGGACGAGAGAGAGGGCAGGTCTCCTGATTGATTTCTGGATCAGAGAAGGGAGGTTCTCCTGACTCACTTCCAGATGAGAGAGGGGAGGTTCTCCTGACTGACTTCTGAATGAGAGACAGGGGAGGTTTCCCTGAATGACTTCTGGACCAGAGAGGGGAGGTTCTTGAACGAGAGAGAGGGGAAGTTCTCCTGAATGACTTTCGGACGAGAGAGAGGGGAGGTTCCCCCGACTGACTTCCAGATAAGAGACAGCGGAGTTTCTTCTGACTGACTTCCGGACCAGAGAGTGGAGGTTCTCCTGACTGATGTCGGATGAGTGAGAGGGGAGACTTTTCTGACTGACTTCGAGGCGAGAGAGAGGGGAAGTTCTCCTGACTGATTTCCGGACCAGACAGAGAGTTTCTCCTGTCTTACTTCTAGACGAGAGAGAGGGGTGTTTCTCCTGAATGACTTCTGGACCAGAGATGGGAGGTTCTCCTGACTGACTTCTGGATGAGAGAGGGGAGGTTCTCCGGACTGACTTCTGAATGAGAGACAGGGGAGGTTTCCCTGAGTGACTTCTGGACCAGAGAGGGGAGGTTCTTGAACGAGAGTGAGGGGAAGTTCTCCTGAATGATTTTCGGATGAGAGAGAGGGGAGGTTGCCCCGACTGACTTCCAGAAGAGAGACAGCAGAGGTTCTTCTGACTGACTTCTGGACCAGAGAGTGGAGGTTCTCCTGCCCCATGTCAGATGAGAGAGAGGGGAGATTTTCCTGACTGACTTCAAGGCGAGAGAGAGGGGAAGTTCTCCTGACTGATTTCTGGACCAGACAGAGAGTTTCTCCTGTCTTACTTCTGGATGAGGGAGAAGGGAGGTTCTCCTGAATGACTTCTGGACCAGAGAGGGAAGGTTCTTGAATGAGAGAGAGGGGAGGCTCTCCTAAATGACCTCCAGATGAGAGAGAGGGGAGGTTCTCCTGACTGACTTCTGGAAGAGAGAGGGGAGGTTCTCCTGAGTGGCTTCTGGAAGAGAGACTGGAGCTTCTCCTAACTGACTTCTGGACCAGAGAGTGGATATTCTGCTGACCGACTTCCAGATGAGAGAGAGGGGAGGTTCTCCTGATTGACTTCTGGATGAGAGAGGGGAGGTACTCCTGACTGAATTCTGGATCAGAGAGTGGAGGTTCTCTTGCAGGAGAGAGAGGGGAGATTCTCCTGACTGACATCCAGGAGAGAGAGAGGGGAGGTTCTCCTGACTGATTTCTTGACCAGACAGGGGAGGTTCTCCTGTCTTACTTCTGGATGAGAGAGTGGGGAGTTTCTCCTGACTGACTTCTGGACCAGAGAGGGGAGGGTCTCCTGACCGACTTTCAGATGAGATAGAGGGGAGGTCCTCCTGACTGACTTCTGTACAAGAGAGGGGCGGTTCTCCTGACTGACTTCCGGAGTTGAAACAAGGCAGGTGCTCAGCGTGGCTATGTCAGCTCGAGGAAGCATCTTTACATTTGAAGGTGCTTGGGGAATGATGGCAACTGGAAAGTGCCAACTACCTCTTCTCAGGTGTAACAACAGTGGTTGTAGTATTTGATCATTTCACCTACAGGCTGAGCAGATTCAGACAAATTGTGCCCAGCCGGCTCCAAGGGGCTGGTGTGAGCAGGACTCTGTCAGAATGGTCAGCAGGTGTGAGCAGGTGACCCACTGGGATGGTCAGCAGTTCTGAGCAGGTGCCTGACAGGATGGTCAGCAGGTAGCATGTTGCAAGGGCCTGGCAAGGACAGTGTAGGTGAGCAGTGTTCCGGGGATGATTGCTGGGGTCCTGTCTTTCAAATGGGATGGATGTTGCAACTGCTCACAGACACACTCCAAGGGGAATTACAGGGGATTTGGAAAAAGTTGTAGGGACTAGCAGTCCCAGAGGGTCTCAGGGCCTGAGTGGACGGTCTGTCAGCCCAGGTCATGTGTCAATGCTTTCAGGAGGTCAGTACTTACCTGGGACACCCTGGTCCTGTGTTTAGAGGATGGGTCAAGGGCACAGTGGGAGATGTCAGCTTCAGATCAGAGGAGGGGGCTGGACTGGAGAAAATCATGTGAGAAAGACACATTCCTGTGTGGCTGAGGCCAGGGCCTGGGTGAGGTTCCAGAGCAACAGTGAGGATGTCACCCATGAGGGAGTGAGGCCCACCATCTCTCTGTCTCTCACTCCACTCTTCTCTCTGTCTCTGTCTCCCCCCTGTCTCTCCATGTCTCTGTCTTCTGTCTCTCTCTCTCTCTTTTGTCTCCCTCTGTCTCTCCTCTCTCTCCCCTCTTGTGTCTCTGATGAATGCCATGGCTGCCAGCTGGGTAGAAGAGACTATGCCTTACCAGCAGGCTGAGGAGCAGCGGGAAGGACACTGGAGACTGTAGCCAGGGGAGGAGTGTTTCTGGAAGGAAGTTGGCGCTGGGAGGTCCAGCAAGGGTGTGGAGGATGGCGGTTGGGTGTGGGTGGGTGGAGGCCTCAGGAGACCCTGGGGAGGTTCCTGGGCCAGCCGAGGGGTAGGAGCAGTGTGGAGTGGACGCAGCAGTGGATGCGCCTGAGAAGCTGGTCTGGCGCCCTCAGATGCCTCCAGAGGCTGTAGCTGGGGGAGCACTCGAGAGAAGTGGGAGGAGTTTTCAAAGGGAAGTACTGAAGCTGCCTACAGGTTGATGCAGCCAAGAGGGGAGTTTAATTGTGAAAGAGAGAGAGAGACAGAGACAGAGACAGAGACAGAGACAGAGACAGAAAGAAGAGAAACAATAGAGTAATGACCTCTGAATGTCACTCTCCCACTAAGAAAAGATGGCCGAACTGGTCAGAAGAAGCTTTTCCACAACTCTAGAAATTAATCAAAGTCTTCCAGGAACATAAGTTTTTCTGTGTTCTAGTTTTTCATTGTTGTTTCGAGGAAAAACAGTTGAATTTTGTTAAGAACGGTGAGATTTCTGACTTTCCCCATATCGCTCCTGCTCTGCAACTCTGGGTGACCTTGAGCACCAGCAGTGCCACCCAAGGGGTGAACAGAGCCGGGGCTCGCCGAAGCCTCCTCCTCAGAGCACTGCCATCACCATACATGTCCTGCAGTTGCTTGGACGCCTCTGTCTACGAGGCTGTCGGTTTGCCTTGACTGGAGCTCACCTGGCGTGAAGTCAAGGAGGGGCAGGTGACAGACAGAGAGCCGGCCACTCAATGACGGAGCACAAGAGCATTTCAGGTGGAGGGCACAGGTGCAGGCCCTGAGGCTGGAGTGAAGCTGGTTGGGAGCCCAGAAGGAAGATCGGGGGTGGGGCAGGTGGGGGAGTGCCAGAGAGGAGGACTGGGGACCCTGGATCTCACCCCAGGGGCACTGACGAATTCTGGCTGCGTTTTGAGTTTGGGAAACCGCTCTGAGGTGGGGTGTTACTTTGTCTTTGAGCCACGATCCCGCTGGCCTGTGAGCGATGTGGGAATAGAGACTGCCTCTTACATCCTCAGGACAGAATCATGCCATCCGTCACAGGTCCTGTCTTAGGGGCAATTGGGGAAAGAAAGAAGGAAGGAAGGAAGGAAAGCTAGCCGGGTGGCCGGAGCTCACGCTGTTGCGCCTCTGCCCTGAGCATGCTGGAGGGGGTGCTCTGATTTGGGATTTGAGGCCTTTCCTGTTTAGTTTAGCATCTGTGCCTGTTGGGCCTGACATGCTTCTAAATTCAGTACCCTCTTCCTCTCATATTTTATGCCAAGTTTCTTTACCTTGGAAATTCTAGATCCTTTCTTCTGGGAAAAAACTGCATGTTTTTGATGCCATAAAATATAATTTACTGGGAGTTACAGATAGCTGTTCCATTTAATCATTATTCATTTGTTCAATTTTACATTTCTTCTATCAATTTTATACCACTGCGTTTCTCTTGGTTGTTAATTAGAGCCAGTCTGTATTCCAGGCATTCCTGGAGTCAGAACGCACAGGTTCGTTGTTTGCAAAGGGGAATGGGAGTTGCCAGCCTGTGCCTGCCCCCAGTATGCTCCAGTATGCACAGTATACTCTGCGTTTGCACATTCTCAGAAGGTACCATATGTCCCCATATCTGGCTGGAGAAGCCGTTGGTGGCAGTGATGGTCCTCACCTTGTGATGATCTCTTTACTGCGTCTCTTAAATAATGTAGTCACTTTTATTAATTCTCAGTACATCTATGCAGGAGAAAATACCTGAACAGGCATATGATTGACTTTAAGAAAAAAAAATAATGTTTATTTATTTTTAGAGAGAAAAAGAGAGAGACAGAGCGTAAGTGGGTGGGGGCGCTAAAAGGGAAACACAGAATAGAAGCAGGACCCAGGCTCTGAGCTGTCAGCACAGAGCCTGACACGAGGCTCAAACCCACACACTGTGAGATCATGACCTGAGCTGAAGTCAGACACTTAATCAAGCGAGTCACCCAGGCGCCCCCATATGGTTGACTTTTTAATGGGTGCAAAATTCCTTTTTTTTTCTTTTATGAAATTTATTGTCAAATTGGTTTCCATGCAACACCCAGTGCTCATCCCAACAGGTGGTCTCCTCAATGCCCATCACCCACCTTCCTCTCCCCCCCACCCCCATCAACCCTCAGTTTATTCTAAGTTTTTAAGAGTCTCTTATGGTTTGGTTCTCTCCATCTTTTTTTTTTTTTTTCCTTCCCCTCCCCCATGGTCTTCTGTTAAGTTTCTCTGGATCCACATATGAGTGAAAACATATGATATCTGCCTTTCTCTGCCTGACTTATTTCACTTAACACAATACCCTCCAGTTCCATCCACGTTGCTACAAAAGGCCAGATTTCTCATTGCCAAGTAGTATTCCATTGTGTATATAAACCACAATGTCTTTATCCATTCATCAGTCAATGGACATTTAGGCTCTTTCCATAATTAGGCTGTTGTTGAAAGTGCTGCTATAAACATTGGGATACAAGGGTCTTTATGCATCAGCACTCCTGTATCCCTTGGGTAAATTCCTAGTAGTGCTCTTGCTAGGTTGTAGGGTAGTTCTATTTTTGTTTTTTTGAGGAACCTCCACACTGTTTTCCAGAGCGGCTGCACCAGTTTGCATTCCCACCAGCAGTGTGAGAGGGTTCCTGTTTCTCCACATCCTCGCCAGCATCTAGAGTCTCCTGATTTGTTCATTTTAGCCACTTTGACCAGCGTGAGGTGATATATCAGTGTGGTTTTGATTTGTACTTCCCTGATGAGGAGTGATGCGGAGCATCTTTTCATGTGCCTGTTGGCCATCTGGATGTCTTCTTTCGGAAAGTGTCTATTCATGTCTTCTGCCCATTTCTTCACTGGATTATTTGTTATTTGGGTGTGGAGTTTGGTGAGTTCTTCATAGATTTTGGATACTAGCCCTTTGTCTGATGTGTCATTTGCAAATATCTTTTCCCATTCTGTCGGTTGCCTTTTACTTCTGTTGATTGTTTCCTTTGCAGTGCAGAAGCTTTTTATCTTGATGAGGTCCCAATAGTTCATTTTTGCTTTTAATCCCCTCGCTTTTGGAGATGTGTCAAGTAAGAAATTGCTGCAGCTGAGGTCAGAGAGGTTTTCTCCTGCTTTCTCCTCTAGGGATTGACGGTTTCCTGTCTCACATTCGGGTCCTTTATCCATTTTGAGTTTATTTTTGTGAATGGGGTAAGAAAATGGCCTAGTTTCATTCTTTTGCATGTTGCTGTCCAGTTCTCCCAGCACCCTTTGTTAAAGAGACTATCTTTTTTCCATTGGATATTCTTTCCTGCTTTGTCAAAGATTACTTGGCCGTACTTGTGTGGGTCCAATTCTGGAGTCTGTATTCTATTCCATTGGTCTATGTGTCTGTTTTTGTGCCAATACTATGCTGTCTTGACGATTACAAGTTTGTAGTAAAGGCCAAAGTCTGGCATTGTGATGCCTCCTGCTTTGGTCTCGTTCTTCAATATTACTTTGGCTATTTGAAGTCTTTTGTGGTTCCATATACATTTTAGGATTGATTGTTCTAGCTTCTAGAAGAATGCTGGTGCAATTTTGATTGGGATTGCGTTGAACGTGTAGATTGATTTGGGTAGCATTGACATTTTAGCAGTACTTATTCTTCCAATCCATGAGCATGGAATGTTTTTCCATTTGTTTTTATTTTTTTTCAATTTCCTTCATAAGCTTTCTATAGTTTTTAGTGTACAGATCCTTTACATCTTTGGTTAGGCTTATTCCTAAGTATTTTATGATTCTTGATGATGATTGAAAAATTCCTGGTGTCACATGAAAGATTCTGGATGCGTGCACATTATGCCTGATTTTCTGCTAACTACCAAACCTAGTTCAAATCCCATCCTGGGGGACCTTTACTACATGGCTGTGTATTTAAGAAAAGGGGACAGTTCACAGAGCAGGCACAGAGCTGCAATGCATACTTAATGGCTTGTTCCAAGGAGTAAATTAAGCCTGGAACTTAGCAGAGCAGGACCTGAGCATAAGGAGAGACAATTCTGAGAGAGAGGTTTCATTCTTTCACATTGACTCAATAGTAAAATAAAGTGAACTCTGACAATGTGATTTAGCAAAGACTCTAAAACATAGCATGTTGGAGTGGCTGTGTATCAAAAGTTATTTTTCTGTTCTACTACCTTTAATGAATAGCTTAGATCACCAAGTATATTCACAGAGCTATGGCCCAGTACATTTTTGATAAGGAGAAAAAAAGTACCCTGGGTTTTGGTGTAATGTTATATATGCCAACGTTGCGTGCTCAATGTCCTGTGTGTGCAGAAGTGCCTGTCCCCACGCACAGTGTCCGTGTTGGTTTACACACAGGGGCACGTGAAGATTTTACCTGTGGGGCTTCGACTGAATCAGGATAGGTTTGATAATAAAAAGCTTTATTGTGTTTTTCATCTTAAATACATAGAGGTGCACAAAACCCTTTCTTGGAAATTCACTGAAGGGAGACACGTCATCAAATTAGTCCCCACAAGGCCAGCTGTGAGGTGAAGTGATGAATCTATCTCAGATGAGTCACTGCTCTGTGAAAATGCCTCAGATTATTTAGCCCATGGCCTTGAAAGGACTGTCTCCCAATGCATAGTTTCAAGCAGAGTTCAAACCACCCATTCCTTATTTTCAGAGTTCAGGTGAGAAGTTTCCACTTGCCTTCTGGGCTGAGTCTCTTCTCCCCCTTTCGAGCAGCGTCTTCAGCTGCTGGGCGGGGAAGACAGTCTGTCTGCCCCCGAGGCTGGGTCGGCCAGTGTCTCCCCTGCTATAGGACCCCATTCTGTACCGGGAACCCCTCACCTGGGTGGAGAATCCTGGACAGGAATACTCTCCGTGGGGGTTGTGGTAAAGCCCTCTACCCCACCCCCCACAGGCTTCTTCCTTGTGTGGGTCAGCGTGCCTCAGCTGGGACCGCAGTTTTGCTGACACCACGGTCACTGGAGGCGCCTCCGCCACCACCCCTCTGGCCTTTCTTCAAGCTTTCCACCCCTCAGGGCTTTTGCTCTGACTGCACCTTTAGCTGGAACACCCAAGCCTGGTTGCCTTGTCCACATTCCTCTAAGATTTTTTTATCTTCTGAATCTATGACCATTCATTCATTCATTCATTCATTCATTAATTCATTCATTCATTCATTCATTCATATACTTATAACGTTTATTTTTGAGAGAGAGAGAGAGAGAGAGAGAGAGCGCCCTGGCAGGGAGGGGCGGAGAGAGAGGGAGACACAGAATTGGAAGCAAGCTCCAGGCTCTGAGCTGACAGCACACAGCCTGATGCGGGGCTCAAACTCAGAAACCATGAGATTATGAACTAACATGAAGTCAGACAACTGATTGAGCCACCCAATTACCCCGACACATATTTTTTAAAGTTTATTTATTTTGAGAGAGAGGGAGAGAGCAAGAGTGAGCAATCAGAGTACACATGAGTGGGGATGAGGCAGAGAAGGGGAACCCCAAGCAGGCTCCACGCTGCCAGTGCAGAGCCCCACACAGAGCTCGAACCCATGAACCGTGATATCACAACCTGAGCCAATATCAAGAGCAGACTCCCAACTGACTGAGCCACCCAGACATCCCACGTCCAACCCATTTTTTTGATGACTTCCTCTGGATGGCAGGCACCAGGTATAGGTGTGTCTCTGAGTGAGCAATATGGGGAGATCATGTTCTAAGCAGGGGAGACAGTATACGTTTCATGGACGAGGACATGCATCACACATAATCTGTCCTGTGCTAGGCACAAGCCAGGCATCACATGTGTTCAGGGGCCCTCATTCGGGCTGTCATAGGCATTTGTCATGGTGTGCACCACGCTGTATGAGAAAAGACCTTTTCCACTCCACTGTAAGTTCTGCAGGGCAGAGCCATGCTGTTTTGATCTTTTTATACATAGCGTGGTGCCGTCTTCGCGGCTTCTAGAAAATACTTTCAGTAATCCATCACACAAATATTTACTGAGCTCCTGCTGTGCAGCTTGCCTCATTAGGTACCAGAGATGGAGATAGATGAGGCTGCCACCCCCTGGGGAACGAGGGGAGGAAAGGAGGCTCAGTCAACTAGTGCACCTGGGACCCACAATCTCCAGAGTCTCTGATCAGGCAGGCGTGCCACGGGGTTTGAGAATGTGCATTTGCAGCAATCCCTGGAGCTGCTGCTGCCGGTGCATAGGACACTCTGAGAAGGGGACGTGGAAATTGAGGCCTGGAGGAAAGGAAGGGTGCAGAGTGTTTCAGGGAGGGGCATCGAGGGCAAAGTCCCCGAGGTAGGAACAACCGGATCATAACACCAGGGGCCCTGAGCCTGGCGTCCAGTGAGAGGGGAGGAGGGACGTGACACACAGGGGATTTGGTGTCAGGTAGGTCCCCCAACCTGGGGCCACTGAGCTCAACAAGGAGCTGATATTTTTGCAACAGCAGTGAGAAAGTGCTGTGACCTGTTAAGCAGGGAGTGGCATCAGCTGATGTACATGACGACAAACAGTGGCTTCAAGCAACACTGTTCTTCCCAGCTCTGGGCTCACCTGTGCTCTCACGGGGCTGAAGTCACGATGCCCACATGCCGCATTCCTCTTGGAGGCTCCCAGGGAGACTCCCACCTCCTGGCCTTTTCCAGCCGCTAGCGGCCCTTGTGGGCTGGAGTTTGCCTGCTCGGTGGTTAAGACCCATGTCGGTGCACACGCCAGTCTTTCTCTGCTCCCATTCCCACCTTCAGGGCGGACCCACTTGGGTGACCCAGGGTACTCTCCATATCCTGCGGTCCACAGACGAGCCATCTTTGTGGGGAGCACTGTTCTGCCTGTACATCTCATTTACGTTTGAAGTGAACACTGTGGATACAGTTCAGAGGTGGCAGCACAAGGGTCCCAAACTGGTCCAGGCATGGGATGGGCGGGCAGGGGTGCCATGAACTGAAGGACGAGGAAGATGAGGGTCAGAGTCAAGTCTGTTCAACCTAGCTCACTTACCAGTATACACACCGGGCTTTAGAAGCACATAAACTTTATTTTTTGAACCAGAAGATGAATCTTGGGCTCTAGTGTCTTAAGGAAATCCATCACTCTGTGGGCTGGCACTGATTGACCTGTGGGACAAAAGGAATCTGCATCAATTCTGGAATGTTTCATAAAGAGAAAAAAGATGTTTGAAGACTGTGCTTGAAAGGAAGTGTGGACTTCTGGGATGGGCACAGGCTGACCTGAGTTTGAATCCAAGTTGGGCACTTACTAGTTGAGATATTCCAAGAACTTGGCTGACTTCCCTGACCCTTCATCTGGAAATATGCCCTGAGAAGTCAACCTGTGGGGTTGTCTAAGACTGGGCATGCTGTACATAAATGCCTCACAGCTCCTGAGAGTTCATTCTTACACTCTTCTGGTCTCTGTTGAGTTCTAATGAGTTGGAAATCATTTGTTCTGACATTAGTACTCTGAAGCAACGACTTTTTCAGGGTGCTATACAATTACTGATCCAATTGATATGCCCTATGAAGGCTCCTCAAAGCAGCCAATAATTAAAAAATTAAGCTTTGTAAAAAAGTTCAGCATCCTTAAAAATATTTGTATTATTCTCTCTTCTTTATAGGCCAGCAGGTGTTAAGAAAAGTTTTATTAAAAAAAAAATTAACATTTTTTTTTTATTTTTTGAGAGAGAGAGAGAGAGAGAGAGAGAGAGAGAGAGAGAGAGAGAGAGACGGTGAGTGGGGAAGGGACAGAGAAACAGGGAGACACAGAATCTGAAGCAGGCTCTAGGCTCTGAGCTGTCAGCACAGAGCCCAATGTGGGGCTGGAACTCATGGACCATAAGATCATGACCTGAGCCAAATTCGGACATTCAGCCGACTGAGCCACCCAGGTGCCCCAAGTTTTTCTCTTCTTTTTTTTAAAATGTTTATTTTGAGAGAGAGAGAGAGAGAGAGAGAGAGAGAGAGACAGAGAGAGACAGAGAGAGACAGAGAGAGAGCGCAGTAGAGGTGTAGAGGGAGAGGAAGAGAAAATCCCAAGCAGGTTCCGCATTGTCAGCACAGAGCCCTACGTGGGGCTTGAACCCTGGGATCTCACGAGCCCTGAGATCATGAACTGAGCCAAAATCAAGAGTCAGATGCTTAACTGACTGAGTCACCCAGGTGCCCCCCCAAAAAGTTTTTCTAATGAAGAATGTGGGAATCTCTGTGAAAGTCCAGCAGCCCTCTTTGAGAGGTAGGTAACGTTACGTACAAAAACAATACATCATCTGATGTTTTCCAAACTGCCTTACTTCTCTCCTCCCGTGTTCTCATCTCTGTGTACTCTCCCATCTGGCGATGCGCGCAAGTACTCGTCAAAAGTCAAAGCCATATTAATATGTTTGTTTTCTCAGACGGTTGGCAGTGAGTGAACAATTAGCAGGTCTGATTATGGTTTTAAATTCAGTCCCGCCTCCTAGTTGCCAAGCATGACAGGCTTCACGAGCCGCAGACATTGTGAGTTTATTTTTCATTTGTATTCATGACACTTGTGATCTGAAATGGCCATTTTCATGTGTCCCCACTCCTCTTTGCAACAAATGAGTGGAGTCAGTTGCTTCTGGCCCGAGGTCTCATTTGTTGTCCCAAATGTGACCCGGATGCCAAGTTCCGTCTCAGTATTGGCCTTTATAGCACATTCGACATAAAGAGACCCTGACGGCCCTTATCTGCGGTCTGGGAAAGGGCCAGCAGTGCAGTACCATGGACAGCTGCCTGAACGCGCCTCCTGACACTTTATGTCTGGCGATATAGTGACCACAGGCTGTCCCTCCTACACAATGGTTGCAGGGGACAGCTCCACAGGCTCTACTCGAGCACTGGGGTATTGAGGAGATGATTCTTGGTTTTGGCAGGAGATGAGCTCCACAGGCTCTACTCGAGCACTGGGGTATTGAGGAGATGATTCTTGGTTTTGGGGCCAAGGAATTTCAAATACCTTTACTTTCATTGTGATTATAGATGCAGAATCTTCAGGTTGCTGAGTGTAGCATTTAAAAAAATTAATGTTTATTTAGTTTTGAGAGAGAGACAGAGTGCAAGTGGGGGAAGGGCAGAGAGAGAGGGAGACACAGAATCTGAAGCAGGCTCCAGGCTCCCAGCTGTCAGCACAGAGCCAGATGTGGGGCTCCAACTCACAAACCGTGAGATGGTGACCTGAGCCGAAGTTGGACGCTTAACTGACTGAGCTCCCCAGGCGCCTTAGTGTGGCATTTTTAACCACTATTTTAAAATATTATAAAGGTAATATATACAATATATGACTTTTACAAAGTCAAAAGTAGAGAAGAAGGTAGAAGATAGATGCTACACACAGGTGTGATTTCTACCATTCTAAGTAGGATCTCAAAGATGGGGAGGATGTAGAAGCCTAAGTTAGGGTTCTCTCCACCCCTTCCACTGTGTGCTCCTTTTCTACACTTGACCTTCCACTGTGTACTCATTTTCTACACTTGATCTTAGCCAAAAGGCTGAGAAGCAATGTAAGTTTATTTTCTAGAACTAGTATTTTTATCTGTTAGCTACTTTATTTCTTATGTACCTTTATAGAAATAAGTACGCATTTACCACAATGTCATCTATATAATACATCTCTATGGTACTTATAAGGCATCTCCATATGTATACATATGCACATTTGAGAAGCCTGATTTAGATGAACGTTTCCCATTCTAAATGCACCTTTTTCCTTATCTGATCTTGAATATTTCATATGTACAGAAGAGTACATATACTGGGTGCATTCCTTAAAGAATGGCAATGAGTGGATTCTCTACCCTACTCAGGTAACACAAGGAAGCCCATGAACACCCATCAACTGTACCCCTTCTCCTGTTACCGCAAATGCTATAATTATTTCTTTGCTTTTCTTATAATTCATCACATATGCATACATCTCCCCCCAAAAAACTCAATATTTTCTTTTACACACATGGAATCCTCTGTTGTTCTGCAGTTTTCTTTTTTGGGGGTAGAATATTTTTGTGAAATTAATCTAGATTGATGGATAAAGGCAGATATTTGGATTGGAGATAATATGGGCCAATCAGGGGCAATCGAGGATGCTGACCGGGACGCTGAGAATAAACACGCCCGTGAGGTTCCCATGGCTGATTCTTCAACGCATCTGGTTGGACCAGAACCCCATGCTGTCCCCACACAGCACCACCCCTCTGGCCTGGGCCACCAACATCACTCCTGCCTGGGTTATGACAGCCAGCCATCCTCACTGCGCCCCCTGTACCCTAGTTCATGTCCCATCAGCCTGCAGAGCAGCGAGGGCCACATTGTATCTCAGCACAGAGCCCGTCCGTGGACTCTCATGTCACCCCAAGCAGAAGTCAGGGTCCCTACAATCCTCTCCACGTACTACCCATGAGTCTCTTGGACCTCTGCACCATACCCCTCCCTGCCTTGCAGCCTCCAGGTGCCCCCGACACTCCTCCCCAGCCAGCTTCCTGCCAGCTCACTAGTCTCTTCTAAAATGTAAAATGGGGCACCTACTCCAGGAAGAGCTTCATGCACCCAGGCTTACATCGAAGAAGAGAGAAGAGAGGTAGGCTACAGAGAGCAAGGGCAGGGCGGGCACAACTTTCTTTCCCATTGCGGTTGTTTCTTCCAGGGAGGGGATAGCCCTTTCTTAACATTAACATCCATGACTGTGTTCCGTACTGAGAAACATTCACCACAACCTATTGTGTGAACGAACACATCCATCACCTCCCTCACATAGCATTGTCTTTATGGGGATGCTTACGGTCTACTCTGTTAACAAGTGTCAAGTATAGGATATGGTATTGTTAACTGCAGTCGACCCCAGAACTTACTCCTCTGCACCCTTTGTCCAGCCTCTCCCCATCGCCCTCACCCTGGTCCCTTGTATCCACCAGTCAACCTCTGTTTCTGTGATAATATGTGTGCACAGCGGTTGGGATACATAGGGAACCACCTGTGTCTGTTGAATGAATGGGCATCTCCAGATATATAATATTTCTTTGTATATGACACATGTAATATTCCATTATGCACAATGGAATCTTGCAGAGCCATAACAGGGAAGGAAATCCTGCTGTGTGTGACCACATGGATGAACCTGGAGGCATTATGATCAGTGAAATAAGCCAGAAAAAGAAAGATGGATACTGCATGGTATCACCTACATGTGGATTCTTAAAAAGAAAGAAGAGTAGGAGGAGGAGAGGTTCTTGAGCATCAGGGACTCAAATCCCTGTAGCTTGGGAGCAGCCATCCCCACGTCTGACATCATTTGTCGGCCTGAATGGACTCCGAGGGTGAGTTGGGGAACACGATGTTGTGAGCAAGTGTGGGGTGGCGGGGGGACAGTCCGTGGGTATCAGGAGCACCCTGAGCTTGCAGAGTGAGAGGACACAGCTAGTGGTGCTGTCACTGTGACAGACGCATTCCCTCCGGGGCAGGGAAACCCTGAGTTAGCACCAGAACGAACTGGAAAGAGTGCGGAGCCATGGCATGGCAGGTTTCTCAAATACCCGTGAGATGGCCTAATTTCCCACGTTCATTTTGTGGAATATTAACTTACCGGACAGACGAACAAAGTGTCCGTTGTTCCCACCTAAGAGGCTCAGACCCTGGGAATCTGCCTGATGAGGGGATAACAGTCTGAGTCCCCAATGGGGGTGAGCATCACACCGCTTGCTCAGGCTGGGGTGTAACTCATTCCAGGTAAGTAAACACATGACCTCTCACCAGGGTGGCCACATGCTCTCCTCGTGTTGAATCTGCCCCATTGTTGCCCAAATCTCCTAGTCGCACCTGAGATGGGAGCAGGTTCTATGCTTCGGGCATACCCTGGTTCTGTGCAGCCTTCTTCTGGTGATTAAAAAAGAAGCTTCTTTTCTAAAGTGTGTGAAGTGGGTAAAGAAAGGGTGTTGTGATTGAACCTGAATGTGGCTTAATTAAGTGAATCTCTGTGCAGCCCTACAGCCCGACGGATGCTCCAAACAGGATTCCCTTCAGATCTTACGAGGCTGAAGCTCCGTGGGTAGGAGTGGAAGCCAAGTCCGGAAGCCAGCTGGCCCTTCATGCTGCTTCTTCATTAACTTTGATGAAATCCCTGGCATATCGTGAAATGGGTTGGGAGGGCTTCAGTGGAAGAGAGCCCCTGAGAAATCAGTCTCCGATTTTCTCTCCCAGTTTGTCAGTTTGTTAATATTACAGTGTCCAAAATAGACCCAAAGTGAAAGTGTGTGTGTGTGTGTGTGTGTGACCAGCAGGAGCATGTAGTGTGAAGTGCTCCCACCTTGCCAGGAGTGCTCTCCACACACATTTGGGGCATCATTGACAGCCCCCACTCCGGGCAGCCTCCTGAGGGACAGGGGTCTTCCCTCCGTGTGGGGGCTCTCCGGGAGGCCCCTTCACCAGTGGTTATGCAGGGGATGGTCTGGCTTCCCCGGTGGTGCTGTCACTCAAACTCCACTTCTTTTGTACACGAGTCTCCTTATGACTTTAATTCCCAGCTTTGGGGTATTTCTTAAGAAGCTGGAGGGAACAAAGTAAATTCAAATTCTCTGTCATATCTAAACATAAGGCCTGGGCATTCTTGTTTTTCCTCCACCATATTGTTGAATTGGGGGAATTTTTAAACCGACGTCAACCTCATCATCTTCTGCAAGATACCAAGAGTTTTCTGATTTTTCTCCGCAATAGTTTCTCTACTTTTTTGTGAACACATACGTTTACACACTATATACGCACAGCACCCCCCACACAAGCGCATGCACCACCTCTTCTAATATTTGTACTGTTTCCTATTTAGCAGAATATTCCCTTCTTAGAATACGTTCTGAAAATTATTCACACCAAAAACCCTGCAGCTTTTTAAAAGATGTATTTCATTTTTCTCCTTGTGTCGCACAGAATTCATCAAGGTTCTGATGATTGCTCTGCAGGAGTTATTTCAAAAAGAAAAATACCCCCAAATCAGTAAGTTTACAGGGAGACTTTTGATTACAGGAGCTGATGACTATTGTTTCTAAAATAGAAGATGTAAAGGGTGACAAAAATCAATGACACCGCCATTAGGTTGGAGCTAAATTTATCCAGGTTTTACATTTGTGAGGTTCTTACCCCCTTCTCTGCAAATACTCACCACGTTGTGTCTTGTGAGTGTGTACACTTGGATATTTCTAACTTATCCTGATGATTTGGGGAAGAATTTGAAAGAATCAATGCCCAGAGATCTACTCAACAATATTACTGAGGAGCTGATCAGTGCAAGGCTTGACCCTGGACCACAAAGGATTTGACACAGGGCTCTTCCCAATGGATTTTCTTTTTGAGAGAAGAGACAGACATTAAGCCCAAAGGTACCAGCGTGTATACATAATCCCAGGATTGATAAGAAATACACGTTGGCACCTAAATATGGGAGTCATATTATGGGAAGAGGCCCCTAGGAACAGACGGAGGGCACAACTTGAGTTATTTAGGGCGTGTAGTCTTACCTAGGAATCTGGTTGCAGAGAGAGAAAACTAATCTGCATTTTGAAAAACTCTCTTTACCCCAAATAGTGTTCCCTCATGTCAATTTCCAGGACGGCGTGGAGAGCTCAGGTTTCAGGGTTCTTAAAATGTGTGCTGTTGCACACCATTATGAGAAGGCAGGGCCTTCCTTTGCACAACATTCTACAAGTGTCTCTCTACTTTGCAAAACTCACATATCACCAGTGTCAGGGGCTGTCAGTGGGGTGTGACTCTGCCCCTGCCCCTGCCCCAGGGGATGTGTGACAATGTCTGGAGACACTTTCTGGTAGTCATAACTGGAGGGGAGGTGGTCCTGGCATCTAGTGAGTAAAGAACAGGGATGCTGATAACCACCCTGTAGTGCCCAGGATGGTGACAGTCTCCCCCTGCCCTGCCCCCAAACCCCAGGACAGAGAATCATCTGGTGTGAAATCTCAGTGACCCTTCTTCTCTTGTGTCCCTCACTGGACGGCAAGATCCTCGTGGACAGCACAGCAGGTACCACGGAAGTGGCCAATCACACGTCTGCAGGTTCTGTGGGAGCCGCTGGGCAGCTCCAGCTTCTGTCCTGCTGCCCACCAACTGTGCATGCATCCCAAAAGCTTAAACTCTCACCCCTCCCTTTCCTCCTTGAGAAAATAGCAATGCCTGTGTGGCCACAGGAGCTGAAAGTAACTCCTGGGTGGGCTCCTAGTAAGTGCTCAGTAAATACTGCTGGTCATTGCTAACCCTGGAGGAAGTTCACAGCTTCCAAAGCCTTATCTTAAGCTTTGTCCTTCTCCCTTTGAAAAGCCAAAGAAAAGGAGCACATGCCCCCACATTGGAGTTGAAGTGAGAATGTAAAAGGTTTATTGGCCTTTGGAAAGGCTCTGGGCCTGAAGAAGGAACAGGTTAGAGATAGGATTTCAGTGTCTCCCCCCACTGGGGTCCTGGGTGCCTCCTCCGGATGCCTGTCATGATCACTGCTGCAGGCCACCCCTCAGATTGCTTTATGTGCACATCTCTGAGATCACACCATTTGGTTAAGGACTGTGCTGTCACACTTTGTCCTCAGAGCTCAGGGGGCTGCCTCACAGCCCCAGACACACAGCCTTCTCCTCTAGGTCTGAGCCGGCCTCCTGCTGGAGAGAGAAAGAGAAGGGACCTCGTGACTGAGCCCCCCCAACCCCGCCCCGTTCCCCTGACTGTCGTGCCTTCAGCGTCCATGTAACCACAGCCTTCTGCAGGTGTGTGGGTACGTCAGGGCTCCAAAGCTCAACCCAGACCCTCTGTGATGTTCCAGACCCTTGGCCAGTCCATTTGGGGCCCAGGGATCCAGTTGCAAATTAGATCCAGGTCCCACCTTTCTGATGTATACAGTCCAGAGCAAGGGAAAGGATTAATTTTGAGGAAATCATGCAAACACATGTAAAAAATGATAATTGGACCAAGTGCTATGGAGAAGGGCAGGTGTTATAGGTACAGGTGACTATGGTCTGATGCAGCGAGCTCATGGGGGCCTGGCCTGAGTGCGTGGCCATGAAGGGGATTGGCCAGGAGACCTGGAGGAGTCAGGGGAGGAGACCGCTGTGTGGGAGGTGAGGCTGGCGAGAGCAGAATCCCCTACTGGGCTGCCACAGGCCAACGCCACTGACCAGCATCTCCATCCAGGATATGATGGACTAGGGTTTTCTCCATCGGAGGAGAGCCCCATGTAGACTTGTTGTCCTACCCCACTAATCCCTTCCTCCCACAGATGGCACTCTTCGGATCCCACAAGCAAGGGCACAGTGGAGTTTCTGCAGCAGAGGGACATGACCAAACCCATAACTGAAAACTTCCTGGTTGCTTCACAGGGGCTGGATTGAAGCTAGGCACAAGTTGCGTGCCGTTGGGGAGGACGTGATGGTCCTCTGGATTGGAAGGTGGCCATGGGGGGGGGGGCGGTGAGAAGAGGCACATTTCCCAGACTTCTGGGAGTCAGAATCCTTGGACTCAGCGTTTGATGGGTTTAGAGGCTGCGGGAAGAGCCTGCAAGCGTGACGTCCAGGTTTTGGGTTTCAGCACTTTGGGTACAGTGGCTACATGGACTAGTGTGTGGAGGGCTCGCTGAGAAAATCCCCTAGAGCAGTGCCGTGTTGGGGGAGGCGGGAGCACTCCAGAGGCGTGCTGGGGACATGCAGCACAGTCTCATCCCTATACATCATGTCCTAGACAGAGTCCATGCCTCCCCAGCTGGCCCTCCATCCCTGCTTGAAGTACACCTCCCTTCCCTCCCCGTCCCCATGTACTGACCCTGTGTTCCTCCTTCCTCTTGCTTCCTGAGCTCTGCACGAAGCCACCCCGCACACCTCCAGCCACTTGTGGACTCACAGGTCCACGTTATCTCAATAGAATGTTGGGGATCAAAAGAACTCCAGGTCACCAGTTGCCATGACCTTTTCCAGTGCTCCACTCCTCAAGGTCAGTGGCCATGGATCCTGTCGTGTCCCATAAAGGACAACTATGGAGTTGTTCTCTCTTCCACGCAAGAATGTCATCAAGTCTTCTCTGCCAGGCAGTCACCTGGCCTCTGCTTGTGTGTCTGTGGATGCTGGAAAGTTCCCCCTTGGGGCTGTTCTGCCCCAAATGCTCAGGTGGGGATCTTCTCCCACCAAGTGGAGTCTCTTTTCCAATTGGGACCTTAGAAGTTGGCCGCCTTCTCTGTGGCAGGACCGGCCTTTCCCCAAGCAGGAACCAGGGGACTTGTTACTTGGTAAGTGGTCCTAACGCGGAGTTGTCCCCCAGCTCCTGAGGGCAAAGTCCCCTTTGTTCCCAGTGTTTGCTTCTGGGCTGTCCTTGTGTGTTGCTCCTGGAAAAAGGGGAACAAGCAGGGGAGTTTCACCGACTAATGCAACCCCAGTAGACCCAGAGGGGTTAGCCCAGTGACAGCGTCTGTCTCATGTCTCCCTGCCCATCTCACGGGGTCCTCACCTCACATGATTCTGTGTCCCTAGAGCACATCCCTGGAACACGGTCAGTACACAGTGAATGTATGCTGAGCCTGTGTCTCACGAAGGAGGAGATTCCAGATAGTTGAGCATTTCCAGTCCTCACCTCACAGCCACATCCAGGAGGATCCACATTCTAGCACATTCTGTTCATTACAAGCAAGCCACTAAGTACACCCCATGCTTAAGGAGACAGGAATTACCCCCACCTTTTAACATGAGGGTTATCAAAGGGGCTCTAACAAGAACAAAGGGCCCAGACATGGAGGGACTTTCTTGTAGAGATCTGTTTCTTGGTCCTTCCGTGCTCGTCAGACTCTGTCCTCATGTGAATCAGAAAAAAATCCTCTCATCTTTCCAGGTGTGCAGTATGGAAATTGAGCCTCCCCATGCTTTAAAGTTGGCCCCAGCAGATCTGAGCTGTGAACTCTCCCTTTGCTGACCATTTACATCGCGGACCATTCAATCTGCCCATCAGAGTGTGCACACAGTACTCACCTGCCCGCAGCTTAGCAGCTGAAATTTAGACAGCCACGCCCGGGGACCTCCAGCCTGCTGGTAAGGTGTGTGCTCTAGCCTGTCCAGTGGGGAGAGGGAGGATTTCTCCATTAAACAAAGAGGCCAGCCCTCCAAAGCAGCGATAAAGCCAAAGCCACACTTGATATTTGCTGATCGGTTTAACAAAGGCATATACGTTCTCCCAGGTCCCGCAGGAAAACACCGCGTTCCCACATCTCGCACCATGGATTTTGTTGACTGCCGTGGGTTTCTGCCTTGGATGGTGTCCTGAAGGCCTGAGTTCTTCTCCAGAGAATCATGCAAGGGCTTCAGGAACTTTCTGAATTTTTATGCAAGCTCTGTGTTCATTATGTATATATCTATAGATATAGATATAGATGATAGATATAGATAGATATAGATATAGATATAGATATAGATATAGATATAGATATAGATATAGATATAGATATAGATATAGATATAGATATAGATATAGATATAGATATAGATATAGATATAGATATAGATATAGATATAGATATAGATATAGATATATAGATATAGATATAGATATTTATAGATAGATGGATATAGATAGATATAGATTATAGATATAGATATAGATAGATAGATAGATAGATATAGATATATAGATAGATAGATATAGATATAGATATAGATAGATATAGATATAGATATAGATATAGATATAGATATAGATATAGATATAGATAGATGATAGATGATATAGATAGATATAGATATAGATATAGATATAGATATAGATATAGATATAGATATAGATACAGATACAGATATAGATAGATATAGATGGAGATAGAGATAGAGATAGATATAGATGATGATAGAGATAGAGATAGAGATAGAGATAGAGATAGAGATAGAGATAAATGATGATACAGAGAGAGATAGATATAGAGATAGAGATAGAGATGATAGAGATAGAGATAGAGATAGAGATAGAGATAGAGATAGAGATAGAGATAGAGATAGAGATAGAAATAGAGATAGAGATAGTGATATTAATGGTGAGTCAAAAACTTTTTCAGATACTTTAGAATCCCTGATGAACTCCCACTGACTGTCCCTCTGTCCCCCATCCAGACACACTCACATCAAAAACAGTAGGTAAGTAAGTGACCCCCCACAACCGTGACTCCCTAACAGAAGACATGCTCTCTGTCCTGAAGTTTGCACCACTGGTGTGTCTGGCCAGTGGACGTGGGTCGACGCTCTGAGAGAGTTGTAGCAACTTCATTTCCCCGATCCCCCGCCATGGAGTCATGAGCTTTGACGGAAAGGGCCATGACTGCGTCTCTCTTAGCTGTGGTTTCTCAGCACATGGCTCTTTGTGGAACAGAGTCTCCACGACATTGCCAGAGCTTGGCTTCCAGGAGCTGGTTCTGGGCACAGTTGTTCTTGTTGCCATATGCTGGTCTCACCCAAAATAGAGCAGAGTGTTTGCTAAATGGCTATCAGCTTGTCATGTGCAAAATAAGCAAGATAAACCAGGAGGCAGATCCAAACAGAATCTAGGAAATAAATGTGATGTTACGGACTCGGCCCCCTTCTGACTGCGGAACTGTCACCTCCTTCCTTCCCTCCTCCCCCGCTCCCTCAGCAAAACTTACCCCGGATTCACCCAACACTGTGCAGAGGGCCAGGAGCCTGGGACAAACGGGGCTGTCTTGGATGTCCCTGTATGGAATGGGGGACGTAAGGAACCACCCAACACCATTCATAGCCTGAGAACACCCTGGAGGCAGGAACTTGGTACATCCTTGACCTGCCCTGTGATCTGATTTCAACATAGCAACCTGAGTGTCCTTCAGAATGGGTTGGACCATGTCACTTGTGTGCTTAAAACCACCGGCTGCTGAATATCACTCAGAGCAAAAAACACATTCTTATGCCAGCCTGCAGGGCCCACGTTGTCCCCTTCCCTACCAGCTCCTCCTCCTTCCCCACCCCCATCCTCTACCTCTCTGCTATCTCCCCTGTCTCACTGCTGCCCAGCCCTCTCCTTCCCTCCACTCAGTTCCTTGAGCACTTTGTCCTGGGGCTTCCTCCTGCCCCAGGGTCTTTGCGTTGGCTCTTCTCTCTAACCAGTATGTTTTTCGCAGGTGTTATTTTCTCTCTAGTTGTTCTGTTCTCACCTCAAAAGGCACCCCTCATGGAAGCCCTCCCTACTTATTATTTTCCGTGGGACCCTCTCACTCCATCACTCTCCGGCTCTGTTAACCTTTGGCCATATCTGTCCTTGCAGGTACACAGGCTGTCTTGGTTTTGCACATGTCAGCTCCTGGAACACCATGCGGGGTGGGGAAGGGCAAATTGCTTGTTCACGTCCGGGTCCTCAGTGTCCAGACCATGCCTGGCAGTGAGTGGGTGCTGCTTAGTGCCTAAGGAAGGAGAAAGGGGGACACGTTATTTGTGATTCCCAATCCCTGGCTCCTCCCACTGCCCGCTCCACCCCTGCCCTCCTTCCCTTCTAGAAGGTGCAGCTGGAGTAAGAATCCCTCACATTTATACACTTCTGTTTTCAATCTATGATGTCGACACCCAGAAAACAGGAGGTGCTCAGTGGGCATTGGTAGGATGAGTGAAGGAGTGAATGAGTGAATGAGTGAACGAATGCACAAAGTTTAATCAGAGCTCGCAGATTCCAGCCAAGGGAGTCAAGGGGCCTTCCCAGGAGAGCGGAGTTGAGCTCTTTCCTGAGGGAAGACGGAAATCGGCCTGGGAGCTGTGCCCAGGTGTGCCTGCATGTGCCCTGCACTGGTGGGTCGGAGACCCTCTTCCTGTGTCCTCCCTCTGCCTTGAATAGCTCAGCCTTCCCCTGTGCTGGAAGCCCAGCCCTGCCCTGGCTGTGCCTCTAGGCCCGACCCCTGTCCCTCCTTTCCTGCTCTCTGAAGTGGACGCCCCCTGGGTCTTCCCTCTCCTCTCCACCTGCTCCCTCCTGAACTGCTTAGAGCATTTCTCCCGCAGAGACATTGTTCTCCTTTGGAGCCTGAACCCTGTGGAGTAAAGGTTGGCAGGAGAGCTGAAGATCAAGAATATCTGTGAAGAATGAGGTTGACTTTTGAAGACATTGAGGCCGTGGAGATTGAGGCGGCAGAAGGATGCTGCCTACGACCATTTAGGAAGGCGGAAATGGGTCCCCTGAGCCCAGGGAAAGAGGCCACCATCCCCATTCCTGAGAGGCAGTGTCTATTGTTAGTGTGCTTTGGTCAGGTGCCTGCATCAGGCCCTGTGATGGGGAGGAGGAAGAAGAATGTGTGTATAAATAGGTAGGTGCGTGAGCATGTGTGCACAGACACCCACAGACACACACGGCATAATTGTATGCATCAAGCTAGTGCTTTAAAACCGTAGATCTTGCCTACTAGTGCTTCAAATGTAAAGGTATCTGCACAGTTAGATGGAGAAATTCTACTTCTAGTTATGTGTCCTAAAGGGATACTTGCGTATGTATGCGAAGATGGGCAGTCAACGATGTTTATCGTAGCACGGTTGTAATAGCCACCACCATGCCCCCTGATGCACAGGAGACTGGGCAAGTCCAGGTCAAATGAGATGAATAAGTACAAATAAGTAAGCTGTCAGTGATGAGGCAAAAGCATTGACGCCAATACAGGAATATCACCAAGCCCCATCACTTTGTGAAAGAAAACAAGGGACGTTTACATGTTTGAAAAGCTGCTGGGGGTACGCATCCTTTTGTTTAAATTTCCACTACTTTAAAAAAAATTGTTATTATTTACTTATTTCTGTGAGAGATACAGAGACAGAGTGCGAGTGGGAGAGGGGCAGAGAGGGAGGGAGACACGGAATCCGAGGCAGGCTCCAGGCTCTGAGTTGTCAGCACAGAGCCTGAAGCGGGGCTCAAACCCACGAACCATGAGATCGTGGCCTGAGCCAAAGTCAGATGCTTAGCTGACTAAGCCAGCCAGCCCCTCCAAATTTTCACTACTTTCTTGTAATAACGTAAGAATGTCCAGTTTTCTTAGGTAATTTAAAGTCACCTCTCCGATGGCAGAGATCGAGGGAATGGTTGGGGCTGATGTGAAGCCATGTGCACGCTCAGTGAGGAGATTCCCCAGAAGCTCTTTCTGTTGGTATTTTTTACAAGGAGGAGCTATGCAGGCTTTGGAAGCAAAATGGAGTAGATTCTTGCCTGTCTTCATATTTGAAGGAAAAGGCTCTCCTTTATGAGGCTTCCCTCTGGGACACAGCCTGTCCTTTGGGTTTGAAAATCATTCAGCCTCCACAAGTTAGAGGCTCGTTCAGACAAAACTACCACATGCCTCGTGTTCCAAATCTCCTTGTCTGCTGGTTGTCCAGTGTACATCTTTGAGCACTTCCTAAGAATCGAGAACTAGGCTAGGAATAGAATATGAGCAAAATTAAACATGTCTTTGCCTGCAAAGACGCTGCAAATACGTGTTCATAGCACATGCAAAAAGCGTGCTATGGGAATGAGTCACGGAAGCTCTGAAGGGAGCCACCTGCACGGTTGTGTGGTCTGTGTACTGACCAAGGGCTTTCTCAAGAGGGTATAATGAGAGGGGACTGAAATCTAGCCCACACTTTGCTGACCAAACCCTGCGCCCTAATGTAGGGCTGTATGCACCTGCTGGGGGCACCACCATCCCTCCCCAAGCCATAAGTCCCCAGGGCTATGTTTGGCCAGAGGCAGCATCCTTCCTAATTGTCTACCCAGAAGGGGAGTCGCATATTAATGCTTGCACTATTGTCTGTAGGCTAGATGTGTCTGTGGATACGGCCTCGTCGGGGATATCAGGGAGGGCTTCCTGGAGGAAGTGACACATGCTCTCTGGATGAGGAATGAGAAGAGCTCTCCAGCCAAGAACCAGTGGAGGCCGAGTGTGGGAACGGGTGATGGTGATAGGAGGGGCATAGCGGCAGACGCTGCCTGAGCATCCCTGCCTCTCTTGTCTTTCGCACACTTGTGTGAGCATTCCGCATGACAGATGACTGGACACCGAGCTGCTGACTAAGAGCCCGCACTTTCTCTGAAAGCAGCAGAAGTACACAGGACTTACCAGGAGCCTCACTGGGCCCCTGTGGAACAGCTCATCCTGACCCCTGCTGGCCAGAGCCAAACCAAATTTCCCCGCTGGCCTGAAACCTCATCTTCTTGTTCTTCCAGGGCATTCTAGTGAACAATTTATTTTATCTATTTTTAATTTTTTTAATATTTATGTATTTTTGAGAGAGAGAAAGAGACAGAGAGGGAGAGAGAGAGAGAGAGAGAGAGAGAGAGAGAGAGAGAGAGAGAGAGAGAGGAAGTGGGGGAGGGGCAGAGAGAGAAGGAGACACAGAATCCGAAGCAGGCTCCAGGCTCCGAGAAGTTGGCACAGAGCTGGACGCAAGGCTCGCACCCAGGAACCTGGAGATCATGACCTGAGCCAAAGTCGGATGCCTGACGGACTGTGCCATCCGGGTGCCCCTCAAAAACTTTTTTTTTTTTTAAAGCACCCTCTGAGGGGCGCCTGGGTGGCTCCGAAGGTTGAGCGTCCGGCTTCAACTCAGGTCATGATCTCGCAGTCAGTGAGTTCGAGGCCCGCGTGGGGCTCTGTGCTGACAGCTCAGAGCCTGGAGCCTGTTTCGGATTCTGTGTCTCCCTATCTCTGACCCTCCCGTTCAGGCTCTGTCTCTCCCTGTGTCAAAAGTAAATAAAACGTTAATAAATAAATAAATAAATAAATAAATAAATAAATAAATAAATAATTAAATGCACCCTCTGAGCATGGCTTGTGGGCGCCTCTGGAAGTAAAAGAGAGGAACCCCCTTTGACCGTCAGTTAAGTAGCTACAAGGAGGCGTCAGAAGGTCTCACTATGGACAGGTGCAGATGGCAGTGTGGGGAGAGCTGGAGGCGCCTTCGCATTCTACAAAGTCAACCCCATCTGTGGGCGGACACTTACTGTCGGGCTACAGGGCACATCAGAGGCACGAAGCCCGTGACTTGCCCAAGGTCCCAGAACTCTGCAGAAGTGCCTCCAGGGAGTTTGGGGGAGGACGGGTGTTCCTGGCTGTTTCTGCTCAATCACAGACACTCTTAATTTAGCTCCCTCCACGATGGGGTCCCCTGGGCATGATGTTTTCAAGTCTCACTGCACAAACAACTTTGTAAACTGATGGAATCCACCTCCCTTGTTTTATGCAGAAGAGTAACCGAGGGAACAGGGAAACGGAGGTTGTCAGTATCACAGGTGATTAGTGGCAGAGCCGGGGCCGGGACCCACAACTGTTTAGAAGATGGAAGTTGTACACTTGAGTTCTGAACCCTGGCTGCACATGAGAATTACCTTGGAAATGTTTTAAAAATTGCCATGTCTGGGCCCACTCTGCTCAATTGCATCAGAATCTTTAAGGGTGACACGCACATTCGGTATCTTCGAAAGCTTCCCAGGATATTCAAATGCACAGCTCTGACAACACTGCTGGGTAGAAACCTTCAATGGGAGGAATCACAGGTCCTCTGCATGGAAAAGTAGCACTGCTGTCCTGCTGGACTATTCAGACATTCTGTTTCTACTTGTGACAGTTTTGGTAGGTTGTGTTTTCTTTTTCATCTAAGCTGTCAAATTTATTGGCATAAAACCATTTAAACATTTCCTTGTCCATTTATCTATCTATCTATCTATCTATCTATCTATCTATCTATCTATCTATTCATTCATTCATTTATTTTATTGACGTGTTTTATTTTTTATTTTTATTTTTTTAATTTACATCAAATTAGTTAGCATATAGTGCAACAATGATTTCAGGAGTAGATTCCTTAGCACCCCTTACCTATTTAGCCCATCCCCCTTCCCACTGCCCATCCAGTAACCCTCAGTTTGTTCTCCATATTTATGAATCTCTTCAGTTCTGTCCCCCTCCCTGTTTTTATATTATTTATGTTTCCCTTCCCTTATGTTCATCTCTTTTGTCTCTTAAAGTCCTCATATGATTGAAGTCATATGATTTTTGTCTTTCTCTGACTAATTTCACTTAGCATAATATCCTCCAGTTCCATCCACGTAGTTGCAGATGGCAAGATTTCACTCTTTTTGACTGTCAAGTAATGCTCCATTGTGTGTGTGTGTGTGTGTGTGTGTGTGTGTGTGTGTGTGTGTGTGTGTGTATGTATGTAACACTACTTCTTTATCCATTCATCCAATATTTGGACTCTTTCCTTGTCCTTTCAATGTCTGTAGGGTCTGTAAGGATGTACATATTTTTATTCCTTATGTCAATAACTTATATTCTCTTTCTCTCTCTCTTTTTAAAATTAACTCAGTATTGGGCACTTGGGTGCGTGAGTCGGTGAGCATCCGAGTCTTGATTTTGGCTTGGGTCATGATCCCATGGTCGTGGGATCAAGACACGTAGTGAGCTCCACACTGAGCCTGGAGCCTGCTTAAGGTTTTCTTTCTCTCTCCTCTCCCCCCTCCTGTACTCATGCTCTGTTTCTCTCTCTAAAATTAAAAACTAAATAAATAAAAGTTAAATTAAAATAAATTAATACAGTATTATTAGGGGGGTCTAGCAATTTTATTACTCTTTCCAAAGAAAAACTTTTCAATTTGTTAAAATTCTTTCTGCTTTTGTCTATTTCCTATTTTACTAATTATTGCTGTCCTACTTATAATTTCCTCAGGTAAGTCAATTGATTTCCTTAGTTACTCCCCATTGGTCCCCTCCCACCAACATTTGGCAACCACTAATCAATCTACTTTCTGTTTCTGTGGATTTTCTTATTCTGGACATTTCATATGATAGTCATAGAAACTGTGGCCTTTTCTTTTACATAATTTTTTCAGGGTCCATCCATGTTGTTGTAGCCCTGCATTCCTTCATTAGCCCTTCAGTTCTTTTTATGTTTCACTGTATGGAAATCACACTTTATCTTCTGATATGTTGATGGACATCTCAGATTGTTTCCACTTTTTGGCGATCATGAGTAATGCTTCTAGGAAAATTTGTGTACAAGTTTTTGTGTGGAAATATGTTTTCAGTTTTCTTAGACATACTTTGGAGTACAATTAATTGCTTGTGTCATTAGGAACTCTATGTGTAACATTTTGAGAAAAATGTCAAAATGTTTTCCAAAATGGCAGCGGTTCCATTTTACAATCACATAGCAAAGTCTGATCGTTCCAATTTTGCCATATCCTTGCCCAGGCTTGTGATGTTGTCTTCTTCCTTTTAGCCATCCTAGTGGGTGTAGAGTGTTATATCATTCAAAATACTCTGTTTCACTTGTGATTTATTCCTTGGTCTCTGGCTTGTTTCAAAGTGTGTTCTCCAATTTATAAGATTTTAGAGTTTTTATCAGGTTATTGATTGATATTAATTTCTGTTTTAAATATAATTTATTGTCAATTAGGCTAGCATACAGTGTATATACAGTGTGTTCTTGGCTTCGGGAGTAGATTCCCATGATTCGTTGCTTACGTAGAACACCCAGTGCTCATCCCAACAAGTGCCCTCCTCAATGCCCATCACCCATTTCTCCCTTTCTCCCCCACTCCTCAGCAACCCTCAGTTTGTTCTCTCTATTTAAGAGTCTCTTATGGTTTGCCTCCCTCTGTTTGAAATTATTTTCCCCCTTCCCTCCCCATGGTTTTCTGTTAAGTTTCTCAAGTTCCACACATGAGTGAAAACATATGCTGCTTTCTGTGACTGACTTATTTCACTCAGCATCATACCCTCCAGTTCCATCCACGTGGCTGCAAATGGCAGGATTTCATTCTTTCTCATTGCCAAGTCGTATTCCTTTGTGTATATAAACCACATCTTTATCCATGATTGACATTAATTTCTCACCTAATTCCAGTGTGGTTAGAGAACGTACACTATATGCTTTAATTCTTTTCAAATGTATATATTTAAAAATTATATAAATGGAATAATTCACTATATAGCATTTTGAAATTAGATTCTTTTAGTTAATGATGTGCATTTGAATTCTTCCTGTGTTGCACGTGTCAATAGTTTCCTATTGCTGAGTAGTTTTTCATTGTGTACATAAACCACAATTTATTCATCTATTTGGGTTGCTTAACAGTTTTGACTCTAAGGAATAAAGCATTTATGTAGAACTCTTTATGTGGACACACAGTTTCATTTTTCTTAAAAACCTAGAAATGGAATTGTTGGGTCATTGGTTGAATGCATGTTTATACTAAATTGACAAGGAATTTTCTAACATAGCTGACATGCTTTCCATTCCACTGGCAACATTTAAGAATTTCATGTATTCCAACACTCTACAAAATTCGAAATTCTCAGTCTTTCTGTTTGGTGCTATTATGTTAGTTGTGCACTGGTATCTCATTGTGGTTTTAATTTTCACTATCTCTAGTGATCAATACTGTTGAATGTTCTTTTACCTGTGTCTTTAACCATATACATGTTCTTTGGTGAATTACCTGTTTGTGTCCTTTATTGCTTGTTTAATCTTGTTATTATTGAATTGTAAGTATTCTTTACATATTCTGGAAACAAATAATTTGTCAGGTAAAAGTTTTGGAAATCCTTCCTCCTACTCTGTGGCTTGGCTTACATTTTATTTTCCTAATAGTGGTCTTATGAAAGCAATGTTCTTAATTCTGATAAAGCCCAATATATCTTTTTAAATTAAAAACTGTATTTGAGATACATGTACATTTGAGATTGTAAGAAATAACCCAGTTGTCAGAAATAATACAGAGAAGTCCCGTGTACCCTTTACTGAGTTTCCACCAAAGGCAACACTTTGCAAAAATATACTTCAATATAACCACCAAGATATTGACATTGGTATAACCAAGGTACAGAACATTTACATCCACAGGGATCCCTCATGTTGCCCTGATGTTGCTACAGGAACTTTTCTTTTTCTACCTCCACCTGCTTAACTTAACTCCGGAAATGTGTTCTCTATTTCTATAATTTTGTTATTTTGAGACTGTTATATAAATGGCATCATACAGTATGTAACTATTTTGAGATGAGCTTTATTGCACTCAGAGTAAATCTCTTGAGATTAATCCCAAGGAGTTGCTAGTATTCCTTTTTTTATTTCCAGTATTATTCCATGGTATGGATATACCACAGTTAGTTTAACAATTAACCCACTGAAGGATATTTAGGTAAATTCCCATTTTTCACTGTTGCCAATAAAGCTATGAATTGTGTCTATAAGTATCTACATGAACATAAGTTTAGAATTATTTCCCGGGAGTATTGTTGCTCGATCTTTGATAATTCCATCACTAATTTTAAAAGAAACTTTCTAATTATTTTCCAGAGTAACTCCACCATTTTAAATTCCCACCAGCAATGTAGGAACAATTCAGTTTCTCCAAATCTTTACTAGCTTTTGGTGTACTCACTATTTTTAAAATTTCTGTTGTGTTGATGGTGTGGATTTCAGTATGCTTTTAATTTCCATTTCCTTAGTGGAAAAGAGGTTGAACATTGTTTCATGGGCTGATATGACATCTTTGTATCCTATTTAGTGAGATGTCTGTTCCTATCTTTTGCTCAGTTTTTAATTGGATTTTTTAAATGTTGACTTTCACAGATTCTGTATATAGTTTAAAATAAGGCTTTTGTTGGAAATATAATTTGAAAATATGTGTCCCAGTCTCTACTTTGTCATTTTGTTATCTTGACAGGGCCTTTTGAAGAGCAAAGTGGTTAATTTGGATGAAGTCCACCAAATTATGCTGGTGTCCAGATCTTTGCTTAACCCTAAATCCCCAAGTGTTTGTCCCCTACTATAGTTCTTCAAGGTTTAGTTTTGTGCTTTATATTTTTTACCCACGATTCATTTTTATTCATTTCTGTGTAAGTGATGTGACTCAGGTCGAGTTTCAGATTCTGTGGTATTGTTGTTGTGTATTTTCCTCTGTGTGTGTTACAAACACCACGCCTCAGTGTTGTTATTCTTCTCTAAGGAACTAAAAGTCTCTTAAAGGGACTTGAATAATGAATAAATATATATTTTCTCACTTATTCCCCACTTGTGGTTCATTGGTTTTCACGTAAATGCCTGTTTCCATCTATTATCATTTCCCTCGTTCCCGAAGAACTTCCTTTACTATTTCGTGTACCTGGTGTGCTCATCACGAATCATTTCAGCCTTCCTTTTACACATAAAGTGTCTTTATTCCAGCTTCACTTTTGAAATATACTTTTGTTCTGATTAGTATCCTAAGTGGACAGGCTTGTGTTTGTTTTCCCTCAGTGGAAATGCTCTCTGCCGTCTTCTTCCCTGGGGTCTTTAGACTTACCTTTGTTCCTGTTTATAGAATGTTTCTTTGTTCCCTGAATGCTTTTTTTTTTTTTTTTTTTTTTTGCTTTTGAAAATATCTTGTGTCTTTTTCTCAACTTACTATGTTTTTATTTATTTATTTTTTAAGTTTTTAAATGTTTATTTATTTATGAGAGAGACAGAGACAGGGCGTGAGCAGGGGAGGGGAAGACAGAGAGGGAGACACAGAATTGGAAGCAGGCTCCAGGTTCCGAACTGTCGGCACAGAGTCTGATACGGGGCTTGAATTCCCAAATGATGAGATCATGACCTGAGCTGAAGTCGGATGCTCAACCAACTGAGCCACCCAGGTGTCCCATCAACTGGGTGTGTTTTTAAAGATTCTTTCACAATCTGTACATTTATCTGAAGTTTTCTCTTTTTCATTCCTAGATAACATCCCCATCTCTGAACTTGTGCTCTTTGTTAACTACAACTTAGACGATGAACCTGTGAGCTCTTTTTAGTCTAGAATCTCTGATTGCTTTTAAGATTTTTCTCTCCATCACTGGTTTTGAAGAAATTAGTTATGCTGTACCTTTGTGTGGTTTTCATGTTTCTTGTGCTTCAGGGCCATTGAGATTCTTCCATCTGGGAGTTTATACTTTTCATCCAATTTAGAAAATTTTCACCATCATTTCTTCAAATATGTTTCTCTTCGAATTGCTTCTTATTCTAGGGCTCTTAAAATTATTAGGTAGCTAAATACTCCATTTTATGTTTTGAACATTTTTAGTCCCTGTGTTTCATTCTTCAGAGCTGGTATCACTGTGTCTTCTGGGTCGCTGATTTTTTCTTCCGTGACATCTACTCTGCCACCCACACATGTGTCACATGTTGACCCTGTTTTCATGAAATCCATAGTCTGGTCAAGGAGACCCAATTCTCTTGCCCATGTTTGATGTGAGTTTCCTTTCTTCCTTCCCCTCTAATCTTCTGAATACAGAACCTTTAACTTTGAAATCATATGTTCCCCCTTAATAAATCAGCCAACTGGTTCTTCTAAGACAGAGGTTTCTTTGTAATACCGTAATAATGAATGTGGCAAAAAGTATCATTGCTTCATTTTTTATGTTTATTTATTATTTCCAGAGAGAGAGAGAGAGAGAGAGAGAGAGAGAGAGAAACCAAAGCAGGCTCCAGGCTCTGAGCTGTCAGCACAAAGCCTGTCAAACTCAAAACTTTGAGATCATGACCTGAGCTGAAGTCTGACACTTAACCAAGTGAGCCACCCAGGGACCGTGTCATTGTTTCTACACTGAAGTACCTTCCTCTTCACCACAGTTACCTTCCTTGTATGAACCTTCTTCAAATTCTGTGCCTCTCTCTCTCTCTGCCCCTCCTCGCACTTGCACTCTGTCTCTGTCTCTCTCTCTCTCTCAAAAATAAAAAAAAAAACATTAAAGAAAAAGATGCATAAATTCTAGGAATCTAATGAACAACGTAGTGATTGCAGTTAATGGTACTATACTGTACACTTGAAATTTGCTAAGAGAGTAGGTCTTAAGTGTCCTCGCCTCACACACGTGATCCTAACTGTGAGATGTTGGGGTTTTTAACCACCTTGACTGTGGTGATCATTTCACAATATATCCTGCATTAAACCAACAGAGTGCACCCCTTAAAAATAAAGTACAGTATGTATTTCAATAAAACAGCCTGGTGTGGCACGAGGGAGGCAGAGAGCCTCGAGGAGACTGTCAGGAGGGCGTAAAGGGAGACTGGAAGCAGGCAGAAGGCCCTTACTATGTTGTCCCAGAAAGTGTGGCCAGCATCGTTGCTCATAGAAAACAGAAAATGGTTTACCAAGTGAGTTTTCAGGCCGTGTGTTCACAGGAACCCTCATGGTTTTTTTCCAGCTGACTGTAGTCAGAGGAGCAAAGGAAGAGATGAGCTTTTAAAATAATTTATCAGATGGAGAGGAATCAGGACACGGTGGGTCCCAGATTCAGTACTTTCTCATCCCAGCCCTCTCAGAGAGCCCACAAATCTCAACTCAAGCTATAGCTTCCAGGGAAACCAAACCCGGGAGTCTGTTGTTCAAAATCATGGTGTAAAGAAACAGCCATGGATCTGACTTTAAAATTTCCTTGGGGACACAGAAAGATTAAAGACCCTTTGGACAGACCACAGCCTCCCAGTCCCTCCCTGTTGGAGCCAGCCTGTAGAAATGAAGCCCTCCTTTTCTTGCTCCATTTTCAGGGAAACCAGAGGACAGATGGTCATTGTCCTCCACCCTGAGAAAAAAAAATCTCACCAACAATTAAAATTGAAATGACAAGTATGTAAAAATGCCATCTTACCAGAATTCCAAAATATAAAATAAATAGCAACATTTCCTGGTTGCTGCGAAGCTCAGTGTTAGTGTTCTCTTTTTTTAGAACAGGGGGACTAGTATAAAACTTTAAGTTAAGGGAATATAAATGATTTCTTTTATATTTTTAACTAAGGGTGTTAAGGCCACTAACTTTTATGACCTTCTGTCTTTCTCCATGGCAAGGTCTTTTTACCATTGTCTTCAGAAGAGAGTCTCCTGAGAGCCCTGTGCTGTCTCAGCCTCGCTGCTGTGTCCCTGTCCACAGACAAAGGTGGGAACAAAGTTGTCGTTATTACAGATGTGCAGGGGAGCACCCTGCTGCAGGGAAACTTCAGGAAACACTCGGAAACTGAACAATGGCTCCCGGAGAACAGGAGCAGATATGCCTCAATTTCAGAAACAAATGCACATGAAACCTCATCTTTTATTGGAGGACATATATATTAACTTAAACTCTTTTAAAAAACATAACCAGGAAACAGTGACCTTTCCAACGCCTTCATGAGCTGCGGTTTTAGGAGAACATAATAAATGCCACGAGACGTTCTGGAACAGAAAACATAGAGATTCAACAAATGAAACTCGGGACACACGGCCAAGATACCCAGTACAGACCTATGTGTACAGTCACTGTTATGTATTTTTTTCCCATCAAAAAGTTGACATTCAGGATATTCAAGAAATGAGAGTGCCCTTTCAGACTTCAAATTGGGATTTATTTCCTGGTGATGCTGTGTTTATTTAGCCATGTATTGTGTCATGCAACAGAAATGGGCTTTCATGAAAATAAAATCTCTTACTTCTTGCTATCAAAATTCAGCATGAATTCCATTAAGAGAATGAAATGTTAGGGTAGGTTCGATGCACTAATCGCTCTTTATATGTAGAATTTTAACAGCTCAAACCATCTCTGCTGTGCCTTCTCCTTCGAACATTTGTTTATGAGCATGTATGAGTTCATAAGCTATCTTGAGCTCAGAATTAAATTCAGGCTAAAATGTAAGGTAATAGTAGAATAAAGAGGAGAATAAGTTACTGTATATATTTGAGAACATGTTCAGATTTTGATGTTTGGGAGAAAAGCCAGCTTTCTGTGCTAGAATTTTTCTGCGGTTCCCCTCATATGGGTCTATATGCAGAGGTCTATGCTGGTTTTCCTGAGTGTTTACTTATTATGAGACAGGGCCGGCCACCACTGGACTATTTTCAAGCCAAGTGTGACTATCTGCTCTTGAATTCTCTGTCTTCTTCATGTTCCTACACCCACGTCCTCACTTTCCAGAGCCATTGGAAAGGATGAAGGGCACTGTAGTGTGAGCCCACCTCAGTGCTGTGATGCCTCACGGGGTGACCGACTGACTGAGGGGACAGACTGGTTTGTTTCCAAGTGATGGGGCAATGTGCGTCCCCTGGGACCTGGCCCTCAGATGTGGTAGCTCAAAATGTCAAGTAAAGCAAACTATTACTCTTCCTTAGGAACGGACTGTTGTGTTGGCCAATAATGAACATGGAAATTGTGCATCTGAATGTAGAGGATGCTCACCTTGCAAATCTATTTTCTTATCCTGAATGAGCATGAAGTAACTTTTTTTTAGTCCATGATCCTGAAAAACTGAAAGATTATGGCATACAATTATCTCACTGTCAAAAAGCTTTCTTCTGTTGAAAACGAAGTCAACTTCCTTGAATGTTTAGCCCTTCTTTTAATTGATCTATTTTGAGATTTCACTGGCATGTTCGGGATACTCAGAAGTTGGGGTATTATACACAGTTGTTTACTGGGGTCTGTCAGGAAGGTGCCTGGCCCCGGGAATGGCTGCAGATGGAGAGATGCCAGCCCTATGCGGCTCTCATCAGAGATGTGTGCCAGGTGGTGAGGGGTGACAAGTCCCAGTGCCAGAAGCCTTCACAACCCGGTCCTCACCCCTCTATAGCTTCATCCCAAAGACCCCAGCACTCAAGCCCTGTTCAGTTTGAGGTGCTCCTCTGATATCAACCCTGTCCAACCGTCTCTGTTTCTGCATCTTGGTCTCTTGACTTCTCTTTCTTCTCACAGCCCTGCGCACACCATGCATCTGCCTACAATGCTGTTCTCTCCCTCCTTGACTGACTGTCTTCTGTGCATCTATTTGGTACTCGATTAAGTATTGCTTCTTCTGGGAAGACTTCCTTGACCTTCTTTGAGACCATCGGAGTATTTCTCATACTTGACTGTATTTATTTAACGATTCCCTTTGATACACTCTATACTGAAAATCTCTAAATCGTCCACTTCAAGCCAAATGCTGCTCACTGCCTGTTTTTGTAAACAAAGTTGTATTGGCACACGGCCATGCCCATTCATTTTGACACATGGCTGCTCTTGCAGTATGAAGGCTGAAATGAATGCCTCTTCCATCAGAGGTGTATGGCTCAAAAATTCTGAAATATTTACTCTCTGGCCAGTAGGAGAATAAGTTTGCTGACCCCTGCTGCAAACAATTAGGTCAGAGACCTGGTTCTATTCCGTCATCAGTACTTGGGCTAGCACCAACAGATATTTATTTTCTGGACATTTGTTGAATGAATGAATGAATGAATGAATGAATGAATGAATGAATGAATGAAAGTGAGTACGTTGCCCGAGAAGCTCAGCACGAAGGCACTAGAGGTAACTGGCTTACATTTGCGGAGGATCTGATACGCAGAAAAATGCAGAACATTAATGTTCTTGATTCTGTTTGTTCCGATGCTACTTCTAACGAGTTAGCGTGTATTGGCTATTCACTAACTGCCACAGATAGTGCTAATGGATTTAGCTGGTTTCTCTCACTCAATCCTCGCAACAACCCAACATGATAGGAACTAGTGTCATATCCATCTTACAGAGAAATACACGGAGTGTGGGAAAGTTTGGTTTGGCCGTGACCCCCACGTCTAGGAAGCAGACTTTTGGGAGCTCACTTCTTTCACCCATCAGCCTCCACATGAACTAGCTCATTTGCTTATTTGGGAATTGTGTCTTCAGTTGCATTTTGTTTTTGTGCAAAGTATATCTTCTCTGAGCAACTGTCTAGGTGTCTAGGTGAATGGTTAGTTTCGTAGGAAGTCCGGCTTCTGTAATGAAACTGAATTTCCCATAAATTTCATGGTAGCCACAGGTATAAGATATATTTTCAGAATTGTTATATTTGGACTAAAAAAAGTGTGAACCCAACAATTCGACTCAGAAAGAATTTTCTGAAGTCAGGAAGTACATGGGATGGACGGGTAAAAATCACTGCAACCAAACAATTGCAATGACAAAACAACAGCAACAATAAACGTGAGCAAAGCCGAAAGGCATTTTAATAGATCATCCCCATGAAGAGCGCTCTTATGGGTAAGAAACCTGATGGGTGGAAAGGACCCCAGAGACCAGGGACATATAATCTTCACATGGGGTTATGAACAGCACAGGCATTTAAGTGGAGCACTCATGGTATTCCATAGAATAAATACTATATTCCGTAATGAATGAATGGAGTGATGTTTACAGTGTGACTTTGGCCTTCTGATAGCTGCTAACGTCTAAAAGTTGGAATTACATTTTTAGTCACTTACCTTCCATACTTTGACATTATAAGCTATTCATATTTTATTTGTCTCTTTTGTCGTAAGTAAGCCGTTAACCCTAAAACGGGTCCACAGATACAAGAGGGCTTGAATGTGCAATGAAAAGTCAGAGGAAACCTACATTTCCAAGATTTTATGAACTAGTTGCCAATGGGAATATGCATAAACTTGGAAGCAATTTCTTTGGTTAAAAGAAGAAGTTCTTCATCCAAATTGCAAAATCACATGGGCTTCACATCAGGGCCAAAGTTAAAAGTGACTGAATTGGTCATTGAAGGAAAATCTTCAATTTATGTTTTAATACGGTTCTTTTAAAAGCTGAACTAGTTGAATCATTAACCAAAAACCTACAAACAAACAAGAACACAAAAAATGCCCAGGACCACGTGACTACCAATGAACTCTAACAGACCTCTAAGCAATCAGTACCAATCTTTCTCAACCTCTTCCAAAACATGGAAGAGAAAGGAAGACTTCCTAACTTATTCTATAGGGCCAGCATTACCCTGATACCAAAGTCAGCGAAAGACATAAAAAAAAATAATAATAACTAATGTGCCCATGAATAAAACACAAAAATCCTCAACAATACATTAGCAAACCAAAGCAAGTAGCAATAGTAGCAATATGTACCATGAGCAAGTGGGATTCACTCCAAGAATGCAAGAGTAGTTCAACATACCAAAACCAATCAGTGTAATACCTCACATTGATAGAATGAAGAAAGAAAAGAAATCACATAATAATTTCAATAAATGCAGATTAAAAAAAAACAAGCATCTGGTAAAATCTAGTGCCCTTTCAAGGTAAAAACAAACAAAAACTAAACTAAACAAGGAATAAAGGGAACTTCCCCGATGTAATGAACACCATTTATGTAAAATCCACAGCTAATACCACACCTGAATGAAACAAGAATTCACACTTTCACCATCTTTTCAGCATTGTACGCGAAGTCCTAGCCAGAGCAATTAGGCAAGAAAAAGAAATAAACAGACACCAACATTGGAAAGGAAAAAGGAAAGTTGTCTCTATTTATAGAGGATATAATCAGTTGTATTTCTGTAATGAACTGTCTGAAACAGAAATTAAGAAATCAATTCCATTTACAACAGTATCAAAAAGAATTAGGTACTTAGGAATAATTTGAGGAGGTACAAGTCTTGTACAATGAAAACTACAAAATATTACTGAAAAAATGCAGGCATCTGAATATAAAGACACCCTGTGTTCATGTGATAGAAGACAATAGTGTCGAGATTGTAGGACTCCCCCAAACAATCTATGGATTCCTTTTAATAGCTATCAAAATCTCAATGGCTTTTTGTAAAAGTAGTAAAGCTGGACATACATTTGTAAGAAAATTCAAGGCACATAGAATAGTCAACTCTATCTTGAAATAGAAGAACAAAGTTGGAGGACTTATACTTGTTCATCTCAAATCTCTTTCCTGCATCAAAGGACACTATTCAGAATGAAAAAAAGAACTCACAGAATGAGGAAGAATTTACAAATGACATATCTGAAAAGGGTCTAGTATCCAGTATATATAAAGAACACTTACAATTCAACAACAAAAAGACTAAAAGCCCAATTTATGCATGGGATATCAACATGAACAGTCATTTGAGGAATGCAGATAAAACCACAATGAGATAATGCCACTTCACACCCACTAGGATATCTAGAATCATAATCATAATCCATAGGAAATAAGTGTTTGTGAGAATGTGGAGAAATTAGAACACTGTGCATTGCTGATCAGAATTTCAAGTGATGGAGCCACTCTGTAGGACACTTTGGATGATCCTCAGTAGGTTAAACCTAGAACTGCCACATGACCCAGCATTTCCACTCCTAGGTATATATTCAAAATAATCGAAAACAGGTGTTCAACCAAAAACTTTTATGCGAATGTGTGTTGCAGTACTTAATACAGTAGCAAAAAGGCGGAAACAACTCAAATGCCCATCAAGGGATGAACAGATAAATAAAGTGTAGTATAGCCATACAACGGAATAGCATTCTGGTATAAAAGGGGATGGCGTACAGATACATGCTATAACACAGATGAATCTTGAAAACTTTGTGTTAAGTGAGCAAAGACACAGAGGCCACATATTGTGTTATTCCACTTACATTAAACATACAGAATAAGCAAATCCATATACAGAAAGCAGATTTGTAGATTTTAGGGGACAGGTGTATAGTGGGTTGGGAACTCAATGTGTACGGGATTTCCTCTTGGAGTGATGAAAATGTTCTGGAGCTACATGGTGGTGGTGGCTGCACAAGGGTGTGGAAGTACTTCACTGCCACTGTGTTGTACACCCTCAAGTGGTTAAAAAGATAAACTTTATGTTTTGTGTATTTTACCACAGTAAAAAGCTGAGCTATAATGGCCAGTTTCTCCAAAGAGATGAAATTATTTTTTTATTATGCATCTTGGCAATTTTATATTTTAAATGCTTATTTTTTTTTCTGATTAGAAAAACAGTATTTGTTTACTAGTAAGGTTTCAGCCACACAGAAGCACTATGGGAAAAATAAAACATACCCGTGTTCCCACTACTAACAAGTAGCCACAGTGAGTTTTTAATGTCAATCCTTCCAGGCTTTTTTGTCATGGGCATAGGGGTGTGTTCACACACTCATGGTTGTTATTTGCATTTTTAACAAAACTGTTATTATGCAGTACATAGGCTGTTATAATCTGCTTTCTCTCTTGCTATATCATGAGCATTTTCCTATTGTCATTTCATGTTCTCCCGCATCACATTAAATGGCCAGATAGCATTCCATCTTATGGTTGTAACATACTTTATTTAGCCAATTTCTATTGTTGGATAGATCCTAACATTTTAGAGTCAGAATACACTATAGACATTGTTGTATCCAAGTTATTTCTTTCCCAAGCTTTATAGCTGCAAGCCTTAAGCACATGGCACACAAAAACCATTCGAAATTTTGAAAACAGTGTTAATTTTTGATTTCCAGCTGGGTTTGGGTATTGCAGGTGCTTTGGATTTGCCATTCAGGAATCTAAAAGATGGAAATAGTGGATGGGTGGTAGGAGTGGGGAACGAGCCAGGTGTGAAATAGTGCCCAAGGCATCAAAAGTCTATCCTGAATGCTTTTGTGTCCCTGAAAAATAGATATGGAGACCACAAAATAGGTTCTATTGAATCTGTTGATGACAGTTCCATCATGCAAAATGGATAATGCCTTGACAGAGAAGAGACTAAGTAGAGAACGGGTTGAGGTGAATGTGTCTCTCAGAGTCAAGCAGCACTTTCTCTTCCCCACAGTTCACGGAACGAGAACATCCAGTCATTCGGTCTTGCTGTGCTGAGCCTCCCTTTGTGTTTCTGGAGGCACGGGGGCCAGGCAGGAGAAGTCGTTCTTGACGCTTTTTTTTTTTTTTAATTTTTTTTAATGTTTATTTATTTTTGAGACAGAGAGAGACAGAGCGTGAATGGGGGAGGGTCAGAGAGAGGGAGACACAGAATCTGAAATAGGCTCCAGGCTCTGAGCTGTCAGCACAGAGCCCGACGCGGGGCTTGAACTCATGGATCGCGAGATCATGACCTGAGTGAAGTCGGCCGCTTAACCGAATGAGCCACCCAGGCGCTCCATTGACGCTTTCATTTCAACTGCCCATCAGTGTCAGAGACTTCAGGATTTTCTCTGATGTCTTTAAACCCAAATGAGTCACATCAAGGTAGAAATAACTGCGTTCCTTGAGGTCTACACGGCATGTGACACATACTCTGGATGTTGGAGGATTATTGAAGCAGTTGTATGTGTTTCCTGGGGTGTCCCTCATGGGACGGAGGCTTTCCAATTAAAGTGCTGCACTCTCCCTGTCACCGAGGCATTTTCCACAATAGGGTGGCTTCTCAATATCACTCCCCATTGGCTTAGTTGGGCTTGGTAGAGGGTACAGGAGGCCACCTTGCCTGGTCTTAAGCTGAAGTTTTCAGTCCAAGTTAGATTGGTTTTATGAAGAATCATTCCTAGACTATTTTTTTCTAATGTGTTGAATGGATTTTTCTTATTGAGCTATAGAAAATTTTCTATCTCAGGCACCAATTATTTTTCTGTTGTGTATGTTTCAGTTTATTTCCACATCTTTTGCCATCAAACTATGTGCATAGTATAGAGAAATTTAAGAATCTCATGAAACCAAACACGTCTTTCTTTCCTTCCTTGTTTCTGTACTTTATGACTTAATTTAGCAAGGCTTGCCCTCCCCAATAATTAGTATTAGTTTTTAATATTTCTTTGTATTTTATTCCTAGGCTTATATGACATCCCCCTTCCATTTTGCTCTATTATCCACCTGAATTTAGATTTGCATGTCATTGGAGGCAGGAGATGAAGAATACTGTTTCAAGACCACCACCTATATACTCTTATGTTCTCCACTAACAAGTGTGTCTTCAGGATGCATTTCCTTCCTTTGGAAATTAAATCTAGAAGCAAGTCTTGCTTGTGAACAGTCAGAGAAGCTTCATTTGGTGGAATCCCCAGTGGTCTTACTTCAAATCAAGGCCAGTACAAAGCCTGGACGCTTATTTCAGTGATCCTTTCGGCTTCTTTCCAAGGGAAGACATTGTAAGGTCATTCATAGATTTATAAAATGTGTTCCATGGCTTGTGCTGGCTACAGAGGAATTTTTAGTATGGCCCAGTATGCCTTGAAAAATTTGATGAGCTTTCCAGAATGAGTAAGCAAGTCTGTGCTGTAAGATCAAAAGCCCTAAGTCCAGATCACTGTCTTAAAAAGGCCTTCTTCTGAGTGCCTGGCCAAGGGCCTTTGCTTCTTATGCAGTTTTCAAAGGTAACAACAGGAGAGCCACTGGCAGGTGAGGCCTCCCCAAGGTAGGACTTAGAAAGGACTTACAGTGCTCACCCTTTGCAGGGAGGGGTATGGTCTAGAACCTCAGTGATCCTGGCTCCCCCCTTTTCTTCTTTCACCAATTTCCTTGTTCAGGGAGAGGTTTACCTTTGCCAGAAAAAGGCTCCTAGTTCAAGCATACATCTGTCTGTGGGGACACCGTGTCCCCTCTTTCCCTTACCAGACCACAGACACTCAACAAAGAGCATCCTATAAACACATCAGAGCCAGGTAAGGTTAACCAGAAGGAAGGAAATGACACTGAGTGATTGGGGTGCAATGATCCTGGGTCACTCCAAATCACCACAGCTTGAACTCACAAAGTCTTCTCTTTGCTCTTGGATGTCTCCCACCAGCACCTCTGGATGCCCGGTGGAAACATAACCACCCACAGAAACTTTCCACTGCTGGTTCGAGAGCCTTTTTTCCCAACAGAGCAGCACAGATGGATGGTGTCAGCAGAGGGCTAGGTGAGTCAGCAAGGTCAGGCCAGACCATTCAGCCCACGTCTGTGTCTAGTTGAGCAAACAGCAGAGCCTAGGGGATGCTGTTGGGAGTATTCTAACCCTGATGCAGTTTGTCTCGCTGGCCTTGATCTCTGATGCAATTAACAAATTCATAGTGAATGTGCTCCTCATAGCTTTGTGCCCTGGAAACTTCTGGGAGATTCCTCTCTCTCCTGCATGTTCTAAGAACCTGGTGAAAGACAAGGAAGGTGGAATTTTTATAAAATGCAATCCTTCCTGGAGCTAATGCTGAGTTATGCTTCCTGCCCTCTAGACACTTGCTCCCATTCAACTTCAGCAGGAGCATGAGGCACTTGCCTGTCACATAGGCACATGGTGGGAAGTGAGAGAGACAGAGAGAGAAAATACGGATATATATATCTGTCAGAGAAAGAGAGAGAGAGAGAGAGAGAGAGAGAGAGAGAGAGAGAGAGAGAGAGAGCACGTGCCTCAGATGTCTGCTCCAGAATTTTCCCCTTCATCCCTTTACTTGCTGGGCGGCCAGATGGAAAATGTAAAACAGTGTTGCTGCAGGAAACCCTGTGACTGCCCGGGGTCCAGAATGATATCTTTTGCCAACTTAGAGACTGGACCTTCTCCAGGTCTGAGGCTCCTTGTAGAGATTGAATTCCAGGATTCCAGAAGGCTCTCCCCTTCTTACAAAAGGAAACGATTGTCCAGGCAACAGTCCATTCACATCTGGCAAAGGTACAGACAACTTAGTGGAATCAAGCTCAGTATTTTACAGCTGTAGGTGCTCTGATGCTCTCTTGGTGACCACTAGACCCAGCCCTTGATCTTTCTTCCTTGCAAGAGAGGTTCTCCTGGAAGTCCAGACGTGTGATGAGGCATAAGGAGAGGTGCACCTGCTTACCGCACTGTGGTCACCACAGAGAAAGTTAGGGGGAAGAGGGCTTTTGGTTGGCTGGGGACGCTTGCTGCCCTTGGCTTGGCACTTCCACCCTCACGGTCGGGAACCTGGCCAGAGAGTAGCAGATGGGCCCAGGGCTGGAAGCAGCCAAGCGACTGCTTCTGCACCCAGCGTGCTTGTGGATGAGCGAGTCTCTGAGTCACACCATCAGATGAGTTTGCCTCCATGGCCTCCAACCCTTGGCTGAAGGACGAGGGCTCTCTCCATCTGCTCCGGAATTTACAGAGTGGAGCCCTTGCCGAGAAGCCCACTTAGGAGGCCTTTCTGAGAGCTGAGTGAATGTTCTACAGTGTGTGACGACAGCTGGCCTCGTGGGAGGCCCGTGTGCCGGGGACCCTGGAGAAGTGCATGGCAGGGCTGGCAGGATGCAGCTCTGGGAGACAGTGACATGTCCCCTGACAGTCTAGGTGACAGAGAGCTGTTTGTTTTTTGCTTGGGTCAGACCAAACACTTCCCCAGAGCAAAGAGACACCGTTTAGCAAACTTGAAGCCAAAGCTAACATAAGAGGCAAGGAAATCCATGCAAAGGGTGTCAGTACCAAGGGCTAACACCCGATTAGCACTCCCGGCCTATGAGGCCATGTGCTATAGTGGCCATAATGGGCACTGTCCCTTTCATCTTCAAAGCAGCCCTAGGAGGCCAGTGATGTGTCATTATTGTGCCTGTTTGACAGCTGAGACTCAGGCTCACAGAGGCCCAGATGCTTGCCCTGAGTTGAACAGAAGCAGAGGAGACAGGACCCCAACCATGGCTGTGTGATGCAGCAGTAACATTGACTCCTTCAAACCTGTGCTGTGAAAAGTGTGGTATCGATACATTCTTTGCAAACTAACTAAAGATAGTGAGAAGACAGAAAGCGCCCTCTCTTTCCATTTGAGCTCCCCGCGCATCCCTCCCCATCTCCCCAGAAGCCAGGCCCGGTGACCCCTGGAGACAAACTTACTTTAGCACATGGCTGCTTCTGGTCCTGCTGGAATTCCCTGGGAAGCTCTTTTCTCTTATTCCCAGTAACTGCTCTTGGTGTAAAGTTCTCAGAGGTGAAGCTTATCCTGATCCATTTACCTCCCAGATGCCTAGTTTTCTTCTCCCTCGGGGTCTGACCCCACTTCTCCTCCTCTCCCTCACTGGTGTTGGCCTTTGCAGGTTGGAAATCGGAAGACGCCCTGCAGTCTCCTTGTTGGCACTGAGCTGGAGACTGGGGTGGGTGGGCACAGTGCCCACAGTCTGGGGAAACCACAGCCCGGTGAAAACGACAGCTGCTTCCTTACAAATGTGACCGAGCAACCCCTCCTCCTCCACCTGGAGCCCTGGTGGGGCTTGTTGTTTCACAATAACAAGTTAGATAGTGTGTGTGTGTGTGGGGGTGTGTGTGCGCGCGCGTGTGTGCATGTGCACGTACACACGTGGGCACCCGCATGCACACTCAGCTTCCTGGTTGCTCAGATACAAAAGATGAAAATGTTGTTTTGGGGCTTTAAGGTCTCTTATTAATGTATATTATATATATAATAAATATATAAATATAATATTATATATAATATATATAATAAATACATATACATATAATATTATATATATATACATATATAAGTATATATATATATGTGTGTGTGTGTGTCTATATATATATATATGTATAACATATATATATCCAAATATATGTACATATATGTGTGTGTGTGTGTGTGTGTGTGTGTGTGTGTGTGTGTGTGTGTCTGTGTGTGCGTGTGTGTATAAATCTAGCTTTCTTTCCATGGCTTATAGCCTACTCGTGCAGGAAGTCCCTAACCTTGGTCCCCATTCAGCCCCTCCACTCTGCAGAAGGGTGTAGACATTTCTTCCAGAAACGTTTGGTGCTGATTGGCTGTTATGTGCATGTACTTAGCAAGCTCATTGATTGTTCATTTGCAGTCAAAATGCCAAACCCCCATCCTTTGGGTCCACCATTCTGTCTTCCTGTTCTGTCCCCTGCCTCTCTTCCGTCTAGAGCAGGTGGCGTTTCTGCCGCAAAACTAACAAATATATTTGGGGGCTCCACCTTGAGGTGGGGTGCTCCTTCAGGGTGATGGCGAATACCAAGCAGCAAAGGAAGCTTCTAACTCATTTGAGAACAGAGTAGAAGAAAGTTTCAGGAAAGCCCGTTGTCTCGGTTCTGAATGCCAGAACCAAATACCACAGACGGGACACTCAGACAAAGGGAATCTGTATCTCAAGGTTTTGGAGGCTGGAAGTCCAAGGTCAAGGTGCCTGCAGAGTAGGTCTCTGTGAAAGTCCCTTCCTGGCTTGTGGCTTCCCATCAGCTCCCGGTGTCCTCCCAGAGCCCATGCTCTGTGCTTGGTGCTTGTGCTCTTGGCACAGTCTTGTTGGATTAGAACCCCACCCTCATGACCTCATCTAACCTTGATTACCTCCTTGAAGGCTCTACCTTCAAACACAGTGACATTTGGGATTAGGGCTCCAATCTAGGAACTCTGGGGAGACACACATTACTACAAGTTACTACAATTTAACTATAACCTAAAAGCCAAATGAACATATTCCTCCTACACATGTAGATTTCAATGAGTTTCTTTCTTCCCTTTTTCTATTCCAGTTGGGAGAGTGCATTGTGAACCAAGAAAGCTCAAGTCCCAGTAGGCAGAGGGGAGAAGTACCCTACAACCCCTCCCGTGCCCCCTGTCTCCACTGTTCCCAGGGACACGAGCGTAGCCATGCATGCCGGGACAGATGCCCACCAGCCTGTGCCCTCCCGGTGAGGGGGTCCCCGCTGGCCCTGCTCCTGGCCGGTGTGTGGGCGTTGGGTCTCAGACTGTCTCACACCTCACTCAGATGTGCACACACCATGTGGTTGCTCTGTTTTTGCAAGCGGCTGCTCCAGTGTCCTCGGGGGTCCCCCATTTGCCATGTAGCAAGTGGGGGGAACCTTCAGCCCAGCCCAGTGAGCTCGGTCTGAAGAAATAATTTACTTCCGGTAAAACCTTGGATTGCAAGTGACTTGTGCTGTGAGTCTTCTGCAAGACGAGCAAACACTTGTCATAAATTTTAGCTTGATAAACGAGCGATGTCTTGCCATACAAGTCGTAGGTGGCAATGAACGTTCCATGATCACAACTGAGCCCATGGTTCTTGAAATTCACCTTGATCTATGAGTGCTGTGGATTCCAAGTGTGTTTCTGGAACAAATTAGGCTCACACACCAAGGACTTACTGAATTTAGTTTAGCATCTTTGGTCTCTTCATGTAAAGTTTCAGACTTGGGTCACATTCCTCTGTCCCTCTGCAGGGTTGAGGCTTGGTGGGTGTAGAGGCACAGCTTGTGGCCTACTGGTGGCAGAGGACAGAGGGAGACCATAGGCTAGGGAGGCACGGGCCCCTCTGGCTGTGGCCTGATGCCCCTTCTACACCTGGGACATGGACGATGCCCTGCCTTCCCAGGGAGGTGCCTGTCTCCGGGGATTTTCACACCGTGGCGCCTCGCCGGCACATGCTCCCCCTTTAGGAAGCCAGGCTCCTTCTCACAGCCTCAGCCTGAGCCCCAAGGGTGTCCTCATTAGGAATCTTAGAGGGGTGGTGCTTTAGGGACAGGGGACCTTCCCCCAGTCCTCCTGTTCCCTGCTCCCCCGTGGCTAAGGGGTGCCTTGGCTGGTGGCGTGGGGAGAGGGGAGCTAATGAGGCCTGCTGGAGAAGTGTTTCAGTTCAAGGTCTGAAATGTTGCAAAGCTTCCCCCCAATCGCACACCTCCTTTGCACTCACAGCCTTTTGAAGTGGCTCAGCTGACTCGAACCAGAGAGATTCAAAGCTGAATTTCAACCACTGTTCATTTCTTATTTGAGAATAGGGAAGGCAGATCCTCAGACGGTGAATGCACTGTGTCTGTTCAGGGGAGAGAACGTGAGCTGCTGCGGGACCTCTCGGGGATGCACAGCCAGGCTCCTCTCTGGGCTCGGGGCGTGCGGGGGGCGGGGGGTGGGGGCGGTGGGGGGTGCCGGGACAAAGCCATTCAGTCACAGGGCACAAGTCTGCAGCACCTCACTACAAATTTAGCAGCAAGGCAGCGATCACACAGTGATGATAAATTAAAAGATGAAAAAATAGAGATTAAAAAAAGGGAGAGAGCAGCTAAGCTCCTGAACAGAAGCCAAGCAGGAATTTGCTCCCAGAGTGGTTGGCGGTGCATCAGGGGTGAGTTAGGCTTGCACCCACTTCCTCCTGCCACCACGGGCAGTCATCACCTTTATTCTCTCTGGAAGGCACGCAGCATGGGGCGTGCGTTCACCTTCAGGGCTTGTGAGCACATCAGATGTCTCATCTGGATGTAACGCACCCAGGAGTGCAATTTCTCAAGTTGGCAATTTAAGCCATAGGTGGAGAGGTGGAGTGATCTCCCTGCTCCCTCAGATTCTGGGAGTTGTGAGGTCACCGGAGTCCTGCCCGAGGCCTGGGTCCAGTGCAGACTCAGCCCTGCTGGCTGCTTGAATCCTGGTCTCCTTCATTTGCATGCTGATTATCCAATTACTTAATGTTCCCTTCTCCAGCTGAGTGGACTGGGGTGGGAGGAGTGGAGAAAAATAGTAGGGTGGAATCTCAGGGCCATAGTAATGGCTTTCTACTCCTTGAGAAGAATTTGATGGGTGTTTTTCCACAGAACTTAATTCAGTTTTGAATATGAATCAGGATGAAAACAGAACAAATCTAATAGCAATCAATAGAATTTCGCCATGGTGGATCTCGGGGTCATTTAAGATGAACTGGCACAAGGCAAGCTAAATCAAACCAATAAAGGCTTCACACCTTTACCAGAGAGGTCGGACAAGGGTGTCATTTAGGGTAGAAGTTCTTAGCTGGGGCCTCACAGCTCAGCATTACGGGGTCCGTGTAGTCCTGGATATGGGATTCCAAGCCAGCTGGTGTGTGCATTTTGGGGGGAAAGGATCCTTAATTTTTTCATCAGATTTTTAGAGCAGTGTCAGGTGGTCCCCACTGGCTTTGGCAACACTGTTTAAAAGAAGATTCAGGGATTGATTAGAAACCACAGGGGGAAAGATGTTACCAGACCTGGGCCTTGGAGATGCAAATTGTTGCCCTGAGAGAGAGAGAGAGAGAGAGAGAGAGAGAGAGAGAGAGAGTGTGTGTGTGTGTGTGTGTGTGTGTGTGTGTGTGTGTGTGTGTGTTGGGTGTGCACTCATACCCTTGTGCGGGTCTTCCAGACATGCTAGCAGAGTGAGAAGAGCACTGGCCCAATATCTCAACCCTGTTTCTGTCTGCCACTGTGTGACCTCAGACAAGTTTCTCAACCTTCCTGTGCTTCAGCTTCTTACATGCAGAATGGGGACAGTCGTGGTGTGCATGCCATAGAGGCTTTGAAGATTAAAAGCATCATTCCTCACAAAGATCTGCAGACCACACAGCAGAGACAGAGACACAGTGGTCTCTGGCTGCTTTGTGCCTCCACTTAAGGCAGCGTCGCCGTTTCTATTCTCGATCCCGCGCGCTTCACGCTGCCGGTCATTTCTGCATTAGGTATGGGCAATGAGGCACTCGGCAAAGTGCCTGGGGCAAGGTGAGCATAGTGGAGAGTCAAGGCATGTTTGTTTGGGTGCAGTTCTGTCTGCCAAGTGCAGCCGCGCAGTGCGAGAGCCATCGAGGGTGCCTGGAGTAGCCCAGACTTCAAAGCTGGTGACGGCCGCACTTCTGTGAATCCCTCCTCCTCTGTGCTGATGGCGACAACTTCTATTTGTATTTTCATCGTCTTTCTCCTAAGAGATACATTTTGTGGCCTGCCATTGAGTCTGCTTCCCAAAATGCAGCCTGGAGATTTTTTTTTTTTTGAGATAAACTATCCTGTGAAGAAAGATAGATACTATATTTTAATCTGGGAACATTGCATTCGGAACGTCTTTTTTTTTTTTTTTTTAAGGCAACATTAGTGGTGTTATCATTCAGAGGATATGGACGTTTCGACAAAATTTACATCCAATTGTGCCTTTGAAGCTTTACCAGCCCTGGGCAATATCATCTTTCTGTCTGGAAACAGCAGTGGCTATGGATGTAACACATGATCCCGGATCATAGTGCCCACACCACGAAGGTCCATGTCCACACATCTCCAGGCCTGTTGTGGCTAAGATCCTTACACGGGAGGGCCCCTGCCCTGACAGATGTCGTGTACCTATCGGAGCGAAGCCAGGGAGGTCTGCTGCTTAGCGCAAAGGCAGTATCCAACCCGCAGGGAGGACACAGGGGCTGGCATTGAGCCACCGGGAAGCACTCTGCTTAATCCTGCCCCATTTTGGAAACAATGGGGAGGAAGGTGAGCTTGGTGGTTGAAGGCACCTAAAATTGTCACCCTGGGGTGTTTCCCAGATTGAAACTAATTGCCTTTTCTCATAGCAAGAAAGATGCAAAAAAAAAAAAAAAATCAAGACCCATTAGTTTTGGTCCAGATAGAGCTGGGTGCTTCTATTTGATAAATATTAACCTGTAGAATAAGATGGTCCCCTGTGGGTTGGTTCCACCTCAGAACTCCCTGAGAACCCAAGCATGGTCCCCTCGTCAATGAATCTTCCCGGCTGGTGCCCTCAAGCCCCATGTACAGATGTGGGGCCCATCGATTTCAACATATGTAGGAGAAAATGCACCTGTTAACAATAGTCTTCTTGCACATCTGTGGGATGTACAATACACTCAACAAGTAGTAGGAGGTGCATGGCAGGGGGGAGCGGGGGGGAGATAGTGTGTTTGAGGCTCACTTGGACATGGCGTCCCCATCTCAGCTCCAGTGCAAGGACCGTGCAGCCCAGCCAGTGTCCCTGAGATGGACGAGGGCCTGCTTCAACTTGTCTCCAGCCTAGCTGCTCCCAGTCTGGTCAGCGGCCGGGCAGCTCCCGCCTCGCCTGGGAGCCATGAGAAATCCCACTGTGGTCCAGCCCTGGCCTCTGATTCAAAATCTGCATTGTCATATGATCCCCAGCTGCTTCCCAAGCCCATGGCCTGAGAGGCACGGATTGGGCTCTGGCTCTCCAGCTGGGAGTCCCGGGCCCTCCCCTGGGTGTTTGGGGTCTGATTGTCACGGAGCTCACATGGCTTCCATGTTTTCAGGGGGCCAGACTCTGCACGGCCTCATTTCACTCTGCAAATGACGCTGCTCGGCCACAAGCACCCGGGTCCTCATCACCATACAGGGTAGGAACCCACAGTTGTGCCGGGGACATATACACCACAGTCCCTGAGTCCTGCAGCATCGGGCCTGGAACCCACACCCCTCGGGCCCCCGTCTCCCCGACCGGCCTGTCCCTAGGCAGCGGAACACGTCCGATCTGGAAGATTGTTGGCAGATTTCCACACCGAAGAAAACATTTTGTTTTGTTTTGCATTTCAAATGAAGGAGACAGTGAAAGACAGACCAAGGGGTGAAGTTGTAAGCAGACAGTTTTGTGCTGTATTTTCTTGCTGAATGTTTTTTATGACGCATCCGATGCCCTTTAAAGGTCAGATATTACTATTGTTCATTTCCTCATCAGTTAGCAAACCAAGCACTGTGCACCGCTTCAGGTCACAAGTGTTAGTTACTGATGAAAGAGAAAGGCTGCTCTTGATTTTGTAAGGGGAAGACATGATTCGAACGCACGCTTGTAGAAACAGATTTGCAACCAGGGCAAGCATGCTATGCACAGATTTAATTTGGGGGAGATAACGTTATGTCAGATACAGGATCTTGACTCCCATCTCTGGCCACTGTGTGCAGGGGCCACACCTGCTGGTGCCGATCTGGGCAGGACAGTGGCCAGAGCAGACACCACCGTTTCTGCATCGTGACAAGGAAAGACACCGAGTGCTGCAACAGCTCGGGCCAGCCTGCTTCCCCTCTGTTGTGATGGGGATGAGGAACCTGCCTGTCCCCTGCAGGGTGAGGGGCGGGGTGACATACACAGCCTGTCTCAGTAAAATGGTCGGTGAGAAAAATGAGACCACATGAACTCCTGGTAATTGAGAATCCACGTCATGGTAGAACTTCTCTTGGGAAAGCTGTGCACTTGCCCTAAGCAGGAAGTCCAGTCCCCTCAGAGCAGTGAAGAAAACCAGCCAGCAGAGAGGTCTAGTGGCCCGCATCCCATGGCACAACCAGGGGGTTCTGGCACCTGACCTGACAGAGCCCCCAGGGCAGGAGGCCCTCTGTGGTCCCACAGTGTTGAAACACTTACCTGCTCCCTTCCCACAGCTACTAGCTGTCTTTTATTTCCTGTGTTTTCTTTCCCATCCCGGAGGGAGGTCTCATTTGTGGGGCGACACAGTAAGGCCTGGAGGCTTTGTCAGGGACAAGAAAGGCTGGATTAGGGGCGCCTGGGTGGCTCAGTCCGTTAGGTGGTCGACTCTTGGTTTTGGGTCAGGTCATGATCTCCGGGTTCGTGAGTTCAGGCCCTGCGTTGGGGTCAGTGCAGACAGTATGGAGCCTGCTTGGGATTCTCTCTCCCTCCTTCTCTGCCCCTCCCCTGCTCTCTCTCTCTTAAAATCAGTAAATAAATAAAAAAAGAAAAGAAAGAAAAGAAAAGAAAAGAAAAGAAAAGAAAAGAAAAGAAAAGAAAAGAAAAGAAAAGAAAAGAAAAGAAAAGAAAGGAAAGGAAAAGGAAAGGAAAGGAAAGGAAAGGAAAGGAAAGGAAAGGAAAGGAAAGGAAAGGAAAGGAAAGGAAAGGAAAAAAGAGAAAAGAGAAAAGAAAAGAAAAGAAAAGGAAAGAAAAGAAAAGAAAAGAAAAGAAAAGAAAAGAAAAGAAAAGAAAAGAAAAGAAAAGAAAAGAAAAGCTGGATTAAAACTCCTGGATAGGGTTTGCCCAGCACAGGCGAGCGATGAGGACAAACCTGACGACATTCCACTTTCTTTCAGCATCTTGGGGTCAGTTTGGATGTAAGAGACAGACCCAGTCCTGTCGCTCAGGGATCAGGGGCATCCGGCTCCAGAAAACAGAGCAGCGGCCCCAGCAGTTACAGATGGAGCTGGCCTGAGGGGCTGTGGCTCCTGTGTGGTACCTGGCTCCTGTGTGGTTCCTCCCTCGGATAAGGGTTTCTATCTACCCCCTCCACTCCCCCTACCCTGTGCCTCTCCCTCTCTGCTAAAGGAGACTGGCTTTTGTCCAGACAGCAAAGAGGGAGAGAAAAATATAATCACTTCTCTAAAGGAGAGGGGAAAGGGGTTCCCACGATTCTAATTGGTTGATTTGGGCCACGTGTTCAGGGACCTGGGGGGAGGGGAGGGGTTCTGGGGATTCTGATTGGTTGGTTTGGTTCAGAAGCAGGTGATTCTCATGGAAGGTCTGGCCTGCATTACCTGAGTGGAGGAGGGGGAAATATTTCACCTCATTCAGAAGAAAGCGCCAAGCCTGGGGACCCTCCCTTGGAGTTGCTGACTATGGGGTGGGTGGCTCTGGTCACTGGGTAGGTCCCATGTCCAGGCAAGAGTGCCCTTTGAACTTGTCGCACATTGCCAAACCAGCCAGGCCCGGGCACTGCTCTGCTTCATTCCCCATCCATTGTCACCCCCTTTGAGGGGTCGCATCACTCAAGGGGACAAATGATCCCTGCTGATGTTCAGTCCCCCGGTTTTTATTGTTAATTCTGTCCTTTGCTGCGATCATGCAATTCTGCTTTGGAAATCATTTTAGGCAATACTGGTCTCATGAGTGTTAGAAGTGACTCTGTATTTTGGCCTGGGGGTGTGTTTCCAGGCTGTGTGAGTTCACTTGTGTTTTATGGGCCTGGCAGGAGGGTCTGGCCCTTCACCTGTGTCACAAATGTATGTGCGCGTACAGTATTGCACACAAGCGCAGTATCCCAGCCTCTCCAAGTGCCAGAGACATCTGTTTACGCTGTGCCTTGTTCTCCATATACCCCCACACCTGTCTGATTTGGGCCAACGAAGGCCGATGTGCAAATGAGCTGACATGCCACTCTGCCTGCAGGGCACAGACACGCTTCGTGCTTCCCCCGGGTATGGGGGCCCCAGGAGATGCTGTACGTCATTACCTATCAACACTGGGTCCGATCAATTTCTCCGGGAATATGACAGGCTTCTTCTTCCCCTCCAGCTGCAGCCAGTGCTGGGGCCCATCCTGGGTTGGAGACGTTCTGCTCCCCTTGGAAATCTCGAGCTTTAATGACTGGTTAACATATCGACTGCCCCCACAAGCCCTAAGGCATCTCCTGCTAAAGGTCAGCCTGCAGCCAGTGTATAATGGCTGCTTCTCCGAGGTAATTAGTTACTTTCCTTCGATTAAAATTGGAAAATGCACAGAGCTGAACATTTGTCTCAGTTAACATCCACTGAGATGCATCTTCAGACCCATAATCGCTCCCCCGAGGTGGGAGGGCTGGCTTAGGGGACCTCGGACAAGTCGGGTCTGAGGTGGTGGTTTCTCGAAAATCAAGAAAGCACCATCATTCTCACCACGGTGAGCTAATCTTGGCACCGAGATGGCGTGGGACCTTGGAAGGCCTCGGGGAGATGTGTGCAGGCTTCCCAGATGCCAATCAACACCCCCCACCCCCACCCACTGCCCTCCCATACTGCCTGCGGTGGCCAAGCCAGGGTCCGGGATGTCCGTATCTGATCACCAGCTGCCTCCTGCCTCCTGAACATGCCAACAATAGAGCTCATTATTCAAACAGATGTTTCTGTTTGCTTCGGATTGCTATCCCGAAGGGAATCAGACTTTCTCGTTTGCAAAATGAAGACCGTACTTCAGTTTGTGCAAGATTTTAGGTCCCCCAAATACCCAGATCATTGGTAGAGAGGCTGACGGCTCAGGGCAAGAGGTTGGATGGGAAAATGGTCATTCTGCAGTCAGGGAACATTCTGTATTCTCGTGATGGGCCTCCGGCCCTTTATCTCTATCTCTTGAATATACAGAATTCCGGAGAGCCTCACTCTGGAAGAGTCCCCCACCCCCTAGCCCCCCACAGGCAGGTTATACACCTGTGTCTACAACACAGCTCTGGGGGCCCAGCCTGAGGGGCATAAGACCCCGTCCACGGGCTCCTCTCTGCCCTCTTGTTAGATACGTCTTGTGTTTACTCCCACACCCTCAGTGGCTGTCCTCTGTTTATAAATAATTTGTGTTGATCACTTAAAAGTCATAAGAGCACACAAAAATAACACGAAGGAAGTAAAAGTCTCCTGAGTCCCTGTTGGCCTGGTCTAACCCGTGGCAAATGGTGACTCGACGTTTTTATTCAAATCCTTCGACTTACTATTTCTTTCCACTTCTCTCCACCATTTCTTTGAGGGATGGGCTGGACAGCGTATTCATTTAGGAGTCTCTCCAAGTCAAGACCCTTTACAAAAATTGTTGCACACTCGTTGCTCTGTGGCTATATAATAACTTAGCAACCTTTGCCCCAGTGACGAACATCCACTTAGTTTCTAGTTCTTTTTGTTTTTGGGGGGTGGGGGGTTTTACTGGCCAGGCAGCAGTGCTACAATGTGCTTGATGTATGCACCTATCCTCATGCACCAGCTCAGTCTTTAACTCCTAGAGAACTCTGGCTTCTAGGCACTGATAAGGAACACAAGTGGTTGTTTGCAGAGCCTATCTCTGGGGAAAGCAAACGCTGTTTTCAGCTCCACTGCCACCTTGTCCTGGAAGAGAGTTTGTTCCCATTGCACAGAAGACACCTTAGGCCTGGGGTCATCTTCTCAGATGTGCGAGGCTCTCAGCTCCCATCCCATTTACTCTTGGCTCCCCAGCCCATATCAGCCGTACCTCTCGCGGTTTGCTGAGGTCCCCAGGAATGAGTGACTGACTCTCTATGTTGGAGAACAGTCTGTAGAAGTGTGTCTAGGTCCCTCCTGGATGCCCAGCCTCTGCTTACCTCGGCAAGTAGACCTCTCCCCATTCCTGTTTAGCTTCACAACATCAAGCAGATAGCCTTCCAGGGCCAGGAGGAGGCAGGGTTCCTGGGTCCAGACATTGATATAGCGGACAGGCAGAAGGGGGTCATAATTTCATGGTGTGGCCTCCAGTGTAAGTATTAGGAATTCCAGTGGGGATTGGAGAAAGCTGGTTTCAACCGGTTAAATTATCCACAACGTCTGTCTCCATTCTTGTAAAGAAATTTAGGTAGAGGGTTCTGATTTCAGAGCACATGCAGGAGGGCCAAGTCCTTTGGGGTTTGGGGGGAAAGTGACATTTAGATACGACCAGGACAGGTCTTAAGTGCTGGCAGAATGGAATCCCTAGATAGAGCCTACACATCAGAAGTCAGGAAGGTAGGAAAGAGATTTTGGACTGGGATGGGGGTCCAGACTCTGGACAGCCTGGTAGGCAGGGGATCAGGTTCTGAGCAAGGGTTGCAGGAAATTCCAAGGGCATTTGGAATATGTTGAAGAAAACCTGGACATTCCCAGGAGTTCTGGCTGCTCCCGTCTTTGCCTCCTTCGGGACACGCTTTCCCTGTGATCCCACACCTGCTGGAATCAGAGAGAGCCGCTCTAAGGGGTCAGGGCAAGTACTTCCCGGCCGTTGAGAAGCACATGCATTCACAGAAGGGCCACGGACAGCTTCAAGTTCGGGCAGGAAATGCAGCGTGTGACAAAGTTTGGGCAGGAATGTTGTTTTCTACTTTAAGATGCCTGAAAGGCGTTTTAACACTAACCTCCATGTAGCTTTCCTGTGGATGATATATAACTCCATTTACCGCTGTAATCTGGGTAGCAAAATGAATACTCCATCGTTGTACTATGAATAGTAAATTAACCCAGATAAAAGTGTTCTCCAGCCAATCAAAACCATTAAGTAGCTAGGAGACTAAGATTAGTGAGCACATTCCAAAGGCAATTATAATGAATAACTAAAGAATATTCACTTTAATATGCCCTCACTTCAAGAGGGCAGATGGCTTCAGAAGCTTTCTGGTCTCTCCAAAGAAAATGAGGGTAGGTGGGAAGAAAGCTGAGGAAATTTCGTAAAAAGGACATATTTATTGATCTATGTGGGGCCATTTAGAATCGGTAATGGGTTCTTAGGGCGACTTGGGCGTCTTAGCCATCAGCAGGATCATTAAAGGAAACAAAGAACCAAGAAATTTTCCCTGCTCACCACCTTTTACAGCCAGGTCAGACCCAGAGGCTGTGCCTGAATCTCAGTGTGGCAACAGTTCTCAGTCTCTTGTGAAGAAATACCATTTTCATGTTTTAAATGTAAGTGTAATGCATGCTAATTGCAGACAGTATGGAACACTCACCAAAAAAGGCGAAACGATACCAAAACCGATCCATAATCCTGTCACCCAGAGACAGCCATTATTAACATTTTGGGGTAACTAGGTTTTTAAGTGTTTCTGGGTATGTACATTATATGTTTGGATAGTCGTAAATTATTCTGTTCACTTAAGAATGATGGCTTTAATATTTTGGTAAAAATGATACAACTTATTATATAAAATTCAAGCCATACAGAAAAATGCAAAGAAAGGTTTTAAAAACTTTCACCTGGGGGCACCAGCGTGGCTAGGTGGGTTGATCACTCAACTCTTGGTTTCGTCTCGGGTCATGATCTCGTGGCTTCACTAGTTCGAGCCCTGCCGATGGGCTCTGTGCTGCCAGCCCGGATCCTGCTTGGGATTCTGTCTCTCCATCTCTCTGCCTCGTCCCTGATCCTGGCTCCCCTTCTCAAAATAAATAAATAAACTTAAAAACACCAAACTTGCCCCTGAACTCTCACCCAGGGAAGTTAACCATCCTGCATCTTCCTTCAGCTTATGGGCTAATTATGTGCTCTCTCAGAGAGAGAACAATTACCTTCTGCAAAAAATGGATGATTGTAGGCTATTTTCATGCAAAAATGGAAATTTTTTTTTTTTTTTTTTGTAATTTCAGGTAAGGAAATAAACAAACCAGAAGGACAAAACACAAGGCTGAAGGACTGTGGCACTACTGGAAACTGTTTCCAGGGGCCACACTGGTTCTTTTAAGAGATTCCTCCCATTCTCTCTCCTGACTTTCTCTTCTTTGTGCTGAGACATGTCAGCTCATCGCATCTTCCAAGGCAGCAACAGGGCTCCGTGTAAGGCCCTGAGCCGCACATCCTGCTTTTCCTGACTTCCAGCAGATTCTCTAAGTCTGGTGGCTCAATCCCAGACACAACAATGGCTGGATACTGAGAAGTGTTCAACCCGTGGCCACGGTGACCCTCGGCTGTCTAGCCAGTCACTAAAGGGACATTCTTACATGTACCGCCAACCCGCATCTTCAGGTGCTAGGGAAAGATGAACAAACACAAACACCAAACAAAGCAAAGCTTCCAGGACCTAAGCAGTGATATCAGTGAATTAAGTGGCTTATGTGGGATAAGAGCAAACCAATAAACCTGAGCATCCAGAGCGGACAGGGAAAACCCCCATCCTAGTCTTGCCAGATGGGAATTGGGGTCCATGTGGGCATATCATCAGATTTGTCAGGAGGAACCAAAAATCTAAATGTTTTTAATTTTTTTTAATGTTTATTTTATTTGTTTTAAGGGGGGAGGTGATTGAGTTGGGGAGGGAGAGAGAGGGAGAGAGAATCCCAAGCAGACCCCGTATTGTCGGCACAGAGGCTGATTCCGGCTCGAACTCACAAACTGTGAGACGGTGACCTGAGCCAAAACCAAGAGTCGGGCACTGAACCGACTGAGCCGCTCAGGCGCCCCCACAGGGACCTAAATTTTTAACTGAAATCTCCTTACTTACATATATTGAGGGTAAGTTAGAAAATTGAAAACACCGCGCAAAGCAAACAAAACTCACTGATGGGTCAGCCGGATTTCTTTTGCTGTTCTGACACAATTTAGTACAATTCAGGACACCAGTTCAAGAATATCAAGTGAGCAGCAGACAATTTTTAGTGAAAGTATGACCCAGACAATATCTGGCACATATTTATACCAAAAGATATTCATTGTTGTTTGTTTTTCTGTGTTTTATCTGAGATTCAAGTTTACCTGGATATCTTGTCTTTGCTGGTGGGTTTTGGTGGATGATTTCCACCCCCCCTCATGCGGACCCCCGTCTTAGGAAGTCTGTGAGCTTTCTCTGTCTTCCCTGCCTCTGTCCAGTATTTCAAAGTATTTGGCAGCTAAGTGTCATGTTTTTGTTTTGGTCCGTTTCCTTTTTCATTGATAATGTAGCTGTTTTTCTCTTACTATTATTATTTTTTTTAATTTTCTTTTTGTTTCCAGTAGGTTTGGAGGAAATTGTGGGGTAAGAATGTATTTTTTTATGCCATTGATGAGCAGTCTCTACAGTCTGCTTTTTAATTTAACATTATATCATATATATCTCCCCATCATGAAATATTCCTATTTAAATTTTTTAATGTTTATTTATTTTTGAGAGAGAGACGGAGAGAGAGCATGAGCAGGGGAGGGGGAGAGAGAGAGGGAGACACAGAATCCAAAGCAGGTTCCAGGCTCTGAGCTGTCAGCACAGAGCCCGACGCAGGGCTCGAACTGACAAACTGTGAGATCATGACCTGAGCCGAAGTCAAACGCTCAACTGACGGAGCCACCCAGGTGCCACAACATTTCCTCATTATGAAATATTTTTAAAACACATTCACTCGTATGAATTTCCCAAACCTGTCTTAGGTGAAGTTCAGTTACATTTAATGCTCAGAAAACCTGTGTACAGATATTGGAGCTAGAAGCAGACCTGTGTGGGAGAAAGAGTCGATTCTGCTGCTTGTTCCTAATGGGGCTGGGAGAACAGGAGAACCGTCCACGGTGGGTCGGCTCTGACTGTCCTTAGCAGCCACTACAAATGATGGTTCCTCCCACAGCCCTGGTCCCCGATTTCCAGTGGCCTTCCTTAGCTTTACCTTACACAAGTCGGGTGAAGGATTTCTTTTTCTCCCCTAAATCATCTGGGGACCTCTTCTTATTAACTGTTGGTTTCTAATGAGCAAGGCAATCCTACAAACTGGGTTTGATTTGATTAAGAAAAGTGCTTTTTCAAGATATTATTTTTTTGTGGTGGGGATGATTCTCGGCTAATTAGGCCACACTGTGGAGACACAACTTGATACATTGGCTTATTTGGGTTTTGACAATATGAATAAAAGTCCTAGGCTTTTGCCAAACAAGCTTCTGAGGAATGTTGGCATTCCATTTGGTATCTGCTGGGATCTGAAGTTGTGTGCGGGGGACAAGGGCAAATGCACAGCTAGGGGAGGAAGGGGCTGCCGTGTCCTGTCCACGTAATTCACCTGGGGAGAGGTCGCGCTGGCTCGCGGAGATGGTAAGGGCACCGTTGGGACCGCATACTGCTTCCCAGGATAACCACATTCCATGAAGAAGGTGGATGGCATCTACCCTGATGGCACAAAACACCGAGATAATTCCATTCTACTTCCTGTTTTTTTCTCCAGATCCACTCCACTGTGGCACAGTGAGTCACGATCGTTCTCGGTTTTAGAGCTGGTGTTTTTAATTTTGTTGGCGGCTTCAAATGCCACTTTTATGAAGTTGAGAATCCTGTTATGTAGAAAGTATGAGGCACTTTGGGTGACATGTTGGGCCTCCACAAACTAGCTTTCTTCTTCTTCAGATACAGGACTGGATTGGCCTGTGGGTGTCTGTCTCATGTGGGAGGCGTCCACCGGCCAGCGCTCTTGCACTCTTCCACCCAGTGCTTGCTGGCCGGCTCAGAGTGTCCATCCATCCTTGTTTTGGCAATGAGTGCCTTAGTCCGGCCATTTTTGGCTAGGGTAGTAAGAGAGAAAGAAAAAGAAATGGAGAGGAGAAGAAGAAAGGCAGAAGGACAGAGGAAGCGGGGGAGGAGGGAGGGAGCGGAAGAGGGAGAGCATTAGGAAAGATCAATGCTCCAGGATCACTCCACATGCAGAAGGACCACGGGTGTCAGGGTGAGCTTGAGGGCAGGTACTCAGAACGTCATCTGAACTTTAAAGTGTCATCCCCAAAAAGAGAAATCAAATATTCATTGGCTCCAAAATGCTCATCTATCCAATCACGAGTTGCACCTAGCACGCCTCTCCACCTGGAGGCATGGACACAAAAAGGGCTCCATTTCTAGAGCATCTCCTGGAGAGAAAGCTGTGATAAGAAGAAAAGGGAAAACACCCGAGTCTCCTGTGTCCCGCACACCTGCAGCCCAGGAGCCAAGGAGAGGCTGACCCTGGTGTCTTTCTTGCCGGCCAGACAGGACTTGATTCTCAGATGTGATTGAGTTAGTGGGGCTGTTGGCAAAAGCTTGTTTTGACTGGTAAAGGATGCAAGTTTGGGATAGAAGTCGGTGACCGAGGAGGACGGTGGAATGTTGAGGTGTCCTCCTCACTATCACACGTCTGAACCACGGCTACTTCTAATTCTCCTGCCAGCACGCTTCTTATTATTTTTGCCAACCTCTTATTTCCAAACCCTGGTTTTGCTTCATTTAACCCTCTTTTCCTGGACCTCTTAGACAAGGCACCCCGTTGGTGAAAAAACAGACAAAAAAACATCTAAGACACCACTTGGGACTATGTGGCAGCAAACACACTTTGGGGAGGCCTTGTCCTACAGAAGAGATGCTCCAGCGTGTGCAGAGACCATCAACGAGAAAGTTAGAGCAAATGAAAACTTTGTTCACCTTTAAAACAATTGAAAAGAGAGAGGGTGCATTTGAGCTGAGATTTTGAGACAGAAACAAAAGCCTCAGGTATCGACCGCCAGACAGCCTCTGTCCATCCTTCCCTTAGGACACAGGGCAGGAAATCTGTCAGCCTTGGAGCCACCTCTGTCGGCTTTGGACTTCCCCTTGCTTTTCGATGCTCCCTGTTTCCTGTAACAAGCCCCTCAG